>NW_017803124.1:19246-26899 GCF_001625305.1 Branchiostoma belcheri | reverse complement strand
AGAAGAAAATTCATTTTTCAAACCCCCCTCCTGTTATATAATGCAGCTTCAAATTGTAAGTTTCAAAATACGACTAGTCACAATGGGAAAAACAACAAAGGGGAAGAAAGTTATCTTTCGTGCTAAATGCCAAAATTTCCAAAAAATCAGGCAATTATTGCAAGGTCAGTTACTGCTGTCCTCCAAATGGAACGATTTTTCATTTGCGAAAATCGAGAATAGCCATACAAAAGAAATTTAATGAGCCAAGTATATATTTCATTCCACGCAATGATTTTTGAGAGAATGGCACCGAATAGTTAAAAACGGTACTATGGGAGTTCAACATCGTTTCCAAATGAATAGCTTTGATTTCCAAATTCTGAAATTCATTAATAGAATGAAACACATGGTACGTAAACCAAATACCTAATCATCTTAACTACGACGGTTGAATGAGGTACAATAACTTCGATGACTAGCTACAGATGGTACCATAGCATTTACCAAATTGCCTAGCTTTCATCCCAAATAATTTCATCAGGTTGGTAAACGAATGAATGGCAAAGTTCTTTTATTACAACCATTTATTTTTCACGAGCCGACGTTTCTATAACAGTCTGTCATCTTCATCAGGACAATTCTGACTGGTTTACTGTGCACTGACGCTAGATGCTACTTAGTGCATAGTGCACTAAAGGTGTTACATATGTAACACCTTTGTGAACTATGTAACACGGCTCGTGAAAAATAAATTGTTGTGATACAAAGAACGTTGCTATTCATTACCTAGCTTTGTTTAAAAATTCTGACATTCATCATTAAAACACACACGAAGACCATTTATCTAATCATCTTAACTACGCCGGTATACGTACAACAACCCCCGACTAGCTACAGATGTCACTGTACCAGACAGGCTTCCCTAGCATTGTTTCAAAATTCAATAAAACACAAGCCCCGTGCACCATTTAATCATCATGTCTGAGAGTCAGGAAACAGGAGGCAGCCTTGGGCGCTATCAAGCGGCACTACCTTTGCCTTGTCAACAGTCTTGAGGAATTGAGTTGAGAGTCAGGAAGCAAGGGTTCTCCACAGCCCTGAGGCACCTTCCCTGTACACATCGCTTAATTGGCATCACCACCTGCATTTTGTTGTCTAAACACAACCCTCCGTTTTTCGTTAACATCTTAGTGTCCTAGATACATGTAGGCAACATGTGGAACTGAATCCAAGAGTCAGGAAATAAGCATTCTCAACTGCCCCTACGCACGGACATCGTCAACATTTTTTATCATTCCTCTGAAATATCTTATCCATATTACAACGGGTAGTGTGGTCATGTGTCTGGCCTGGGTGTTAGATGTAGTATGGGAAACACTACAGCGGGTGGTCGTCCTTTTTTTGAGGTGACCACACAGACATGTAAACTGGGGGCGTTCTCTGGACAGACAGATACATGACTGTGATGCACTAATCAGGTTGGTTTGCAGTCCCACCACTTCTCCTTGTGTGTTTCATGGTGAAGATAATCCAACTGGGGTTGACCTGGATAACCGGTAATTATAAAAACTTGTCATGGCAATGTTATATTTTGGTTTGTGGCATATTGGTACATGAAACGAGGGTAGACTTATCGTTTTGGCACTTTTTTGTGAATTTTCTGTACTCATGTATATACTTTCTGAGTGTGTAGTTTCTAGTGTGCCATTTAGTTTTGTGCAACGAGTCGTGTAGGGTTTATAATAGTAAAGGCCACAGGAAGAATTGATGAAAAGGAAAATGGTCAAGCATTTTGGCCATGGGGATTTTGAGAAACTCAAACAATGTTGGTTCTTCTGATCCTGGTGACTGTCCCTATCTCCTTAGCGAACCCCTGTCTGTCCCCGTGTAAGAGAGAAGGTTGGCTTGAATGTGTACCTTACGCACTGCGAAACGATTTTTGGGACCAGCAAGGAGTGTGTATCTTATGTGAGGAACAGGGAGAGGCTGTTCTCAGGGCCAGTAACAGCTCTGTTTCTTCGGTGCCCTGCCTTCTTGACACGGAGAAGCTAGTAATAAGAGGATATCCACTACATGTACTAGCAACCAAAAATCTACCAGTCTTAAACCGATCTGCACTGTGTATACTTTACTGTTGTTTGAGGATGGAATTGAAGACGTAGAGGACAACACTCTGAGTGAGTTTTCGTGTCTATGGTCATTGGGGTTGGATTTCAACAGGTTGACACATGTGAAACAGAGCTGGTTCACAGGCTTGAAGGAGCTCAGTGTCCTAACTTTGTCTAATAACAGAATCGACCAGATTGATCCAGGATGCTTCGTGAACATGAAACATCTTTTCAAGCTGAACCTCCAGCACAACCAGTTGCAGCGCATAGACTCAGCCTGGTTCGCTGGCCGAAGCCTTCTAATGTACTTGTACCTGGGGTATAACAACATTAGAAGCATCCCTCAAAAAACATTTCAAAATGTCAGTATCTTTTGGCTGTACCTAGAGAAAAATACCATGTCTTGTTTAGATTTGGATTTGGACTTTGACTTGATACAAGGTATGATGAATGCACCTGCCTTTGCTGCTGGTGGTAACAGTTTAGTTACAGTACACGATAAAGTGCCTCACAGAATTCCATGGAGTCTTACGATCCATGGGGAGATACTCCCTAACATTCAGACCGTATCTGTCGAATTGCCCAACTTCTATTTGTGTCTCATAAACTATCCCGAACGAAATGAAAAGTCGATTGGTTGGAAGTTTAATTCAGGAGAGACTGTTCCCCGTCACATACCAGGACACTTCAAAGGCCTGTGTTTCATGCCAGAGTCCAAAAGCGTTGACAGAAATATTGTCAGTGAGCAACCCTTTGTTATCATTGCTACCAATGACTTGGCATGGAAAGAGGAGCATCACTATCCGCATATGTGCAGACAGGCATGGCAACATAATCTTGGCATTACTGTGGCCTTGGAATATAGCTTAAGCTTACAACTAGTTTCTATGAGCGTAGGGAATGCGGGCATGGACACCATTGCTGTCATACTTGACACCGAGTCGAGCAGTGCCACATACTTCGATGCAAACACAGACGACACTGAAAACATCACCTGTTTTCTGCTCTCTAAAGACAACCCGTCTCCGTTAGACTATAACATCGCCAAAGTCCAAAGGAAGACGAGCAAGATGTGTCCTTTGCATAGTAGTTACCCAGAAGAGGCAAGAAGCACAGAAGTACAGGTACAGAACACTACAGAACAGTACAGATCTCAGACACACAAGGATCAGACCACAGAACCATTGATGTACACACTACAGGTCAGTACCCTCGTGACAAATCATGTGCGAAACACAACAGAACCAAACTCTTATACCATCCATATCGTTTCCTCAGCTGTGGGGGCCCTGGTTGCCTCACTTTTTGTAGGACTTCTGTTAAAGAAGTGTTTGCAAAGGACAGGAAACAACATCGACCCCATGGATGCACACGTTTGGGCACTACCGCATGGCCGTGCCGGGCCCGGTTTGTTCAGATCTGCTTCCCTCCCTGACATGACATCAGCATGCCTGACAGTACCGGACGACCCAACCTCCTGTAGGGCGTTACTTGCTATCCTTCAGCACTCTTACTGTAAGATCCCTGATAATATGATAGCTGTTGCACAGCGACCACTGCCTGTCCTGCCGCACACATACTGTAAGATTCCAGACAATATAGCAGCTGCGCAGTGGCCATTACCTGCCCTTCCACCTACGTACGACGAGATCCCAGATAACGTTGCTGCTCAGAGGCCTCTGTCTGCCCCCTCACACACGTATTCACGGCGGTCGGTTGCTAGCCTAAAAGTCGTATTACTAGGGAGGTATCGGGTTACAGAACGTGTTCGAACGTGGCCGCGCTGGAGTCCCGGGCCGGCCCGGGGGCAACGGGCAAAATTTGAAAATAAACAAAAGTAATTGGAGAGTAAATACTCGTCAAAATAAAATGTAATAAGTGATTTTGTTTACCTCAAATGTTATTCTTGCACTGCCTTTGCTCCACTTTGTGTACATTTGCTTCCAAATGAGATCAATTTCGGATTTCAAAAAAGGGTTCACAAGAACCAAACAACTGATTTTAAGAGGCCCAGAAAATTAAAAATAAGGTTAGATTTTTGGATTTTTAGAAATATTACAGTAAATTTAAACTTCTGTCTTAGGATTTTTTTATTTTTTAACTAAAACTCGACTTACAGTCAAAAGAAGAGCTAAAAACGCAGTGTTTTAACTTTAAATACCGATAATTCATAATCGCGGCCATATTTAAAAAATCCCTAAGACAGAAATCTGCGGAAATCGTTCCTCTTCCAAACAAGTCCTCAATGAGGTAATTTGAGCGATTTTTGGGAATGGTTAAAATACCATGTTTGCACGCATGCTGTGCCACTTGGATATGGGGACCTGGATTTTATAACAGCGTCAACAAGAATTCTGACCTTCAAGGTCACCCACGATGACGGCAGTAGCTTCGTTACATGTTACATATCCACAATAAAATCACGGCATAGATGTAATGTTTTGAAAACGGTTCATATTTGTGGAAAGGTGGATTTTTCCTGTTCCGTGGTTCCCAAGTAAAAAAGGGCTTGAAGTAGCCGTTTGTAGCGGCTTTACTGTAAATGACCGCGGGTAACCTCAGATCGAACGCCCGCTCTATTCGAATGACGTCATATCGAACAAGATTCGCAGGTTCGGGGGATTCGATCTCCATAGTAGCGGAGTGGGACTTTGGGCCCAAATCTGACCATCGTGATTGGGAGATCCCAGACCATGCCGTGTGTAGTATGGCAAGGCCAGCCGTCTGCAACACGCGTCTTACAGCGTCCTGTAGGTCATTGCCTGCTGCTCTGTATTTCATGGAGCAAACCAGCAAGCATGTAGCAGCATATGGAGTGCCTCACAAGGCCAGAAACAATCTTAGCAGCATTCCACCTATTGGTCACGAATCCGGAACCAGCATGCGTGCAGCAGCATATGGAGTGCCTGGCAAGGCCAAACACAATTCCGTCAGCAGGTACAGTCCATGGAATGTCACAGAAAAGGGCAGCCAAATCATAGCGCGACCACGGTCCTTCCCTGTCCTCCCTAACACGTACTGGCCATGGTTACTGCCAGGGAAGGAACCGCACAACACACAATGTCAGAAACCGTCGGCCCCATTTTTACCAAACACCTACTGGCCATGGGAGATCCCGGTAAAGACCATCCAAACCCCAAAACGACGCCGATGGTCGATGCCCGAGGAGGGACTTCAAAATCTATCATGCCACGAGTAGTCGGTCTCATCATTATCAAACACCTAGGCTATGGGAGATTGAAGTGAAAAGCAGCTCAAACTAAATACGATTATTCTCGAAACTTTTGGCTGTTATAATTAGCACATTATAAAGCGTGCAATGCCAAGAGCCATTTGTTTAATATCACCATGTAACTGTACAGGACTTGTATTTCAACCGAAAACGTAAGTCCCTCCCAACCCTCTTCCTGGGTTACAAAAAAAGCCTCTTGGCGGTCTCAGCGGAGGAATTACAAATCTTACATACGCACCGCCGGTTATGTGTACTAGTAGTTAACAAACACCTACTGGCCATGGGAGATCCCGGTAAGGACCACCCAAAACGCAGCTCCCATATTCCACTTATTGGCTATTCTCTTTTTAGGTTTCCAATACATTTACATTTTGGATTCAGAAACATAAAGCACCTGCCCTTGAGCTAGCTTTAACTGGTTTGTACAGGCGTACAGGAAATGGTACAAAGGCCCAAGGCACCAAGGAAACCAATGCCTCATATTCAGAAGAACTTATGTACGCTTTTCTTAACGTTTATAAGTACTGGCGTTTATAAGTACAGCCGTGAGTGAAATTTCCCGCCAGTACTTATAAACGTAAGAACCACTGACGGGCCGTGAGGTAGGGGTAAACTTTTGAATGGGAAGGATTTGTGCAACGCCACTTGGCAGAAAGGTGGTCCAGAATGTTTGCCGGAGCATGGGCTACTTTAAATTTGGCGGCACAGCCTTTATTGTTATTTTGCAGACGATTTTCGTGTCGACTGTGAGCTGCGCCGCCATTGGGGGCTAAGCAGAAGGACGGGGGCCAAGCAGAATTGCGCCGGGGGCGTAGAGGAACGACGGGGGCGAAGCAGATTTTTTGCGGGGGCGAAGCAGAACGGGGCGGGGGCGAAGCAGAACGGCGGGGGCGAAGAGGAAGGAGTTTCATGGGGGTGTTTCAGACACCAAAAACATTACCTGCATTCTGTTCTCTGAACACAAACCTTCTCTATTTCTATCAATCCTACTTAACAACCTCGAGTCCTAAATACCCCCATTTTGCCATGCCGATAAAAGGTAATTTTCGAAAGCTCCGGTTTATATATATGATTTAAAATTATGGTGACAATATTTTACCCAAAAGTACTTAGTCTCGTTAACTTTAAATTTAGTAGAAATTCTTAACAGCCCAAGCTTAAGTGTAACAGCGGTTTTCCCAATTTCAAACATTACAGGAATATCGCCTATACATTACACAAGGCTCTCTTAATCAGTACAAAAACTAAAATAAAACTTGACTGCAGTAAATTCAGAGAATTTATTTTGTTGGTGCGACGGGAGACCTTATTACATCCTCACGGCCGCAACAAATGAGGTAAAAAGCTAACGATTTTTTACGGCTGGGGGGAAAAGCGTGCAGATCCATCTTAGGTTAAAATATTGTTAACTTGAACACAAGCCACATGTATTTTCTGATCACCTGCACCAACACCCCCCCCCTCTCACTACCTGTTGGGCTAACCGGAAGAATGTGGAAATGAGTCCGAGAGTCGGGAAATAAGATGGCCCTAAGCAGTACCGGCTCAACAGACCGCCCGGTAGTAGTTACGCCTGTGGTAGAATTTGGCGCGCCGAGAGTTGATTAGCCATATCGTGGTGGGGCTACTCAATCTCCCGTCGTGACAAACCTACCGGGGATCGTAGCTGAGGCGGGCGGGGAAGAGCTTCAGCAGCCCGAAGAATATCCGCCCCAACCGTGATAGCCTACATACCAGGTTACAACATTTTTTTCATCCAAAATATTGCTCTCGTGTATCATCTCCATATGTGTAAGGCATCTAGTGATCATGTGTCTAGGACTTAGCTGTAGCTTTAAAGAGAATGTCCACAAAAAAAAGGTGATGAAATTGACAAATTTTGAGTATTTCTAGATAACATTTATATAATTCATAAGTAATATCGCCGGATCATCTGCTACTTACCTCCTGGTAGGGTTGACAGATATGGGTAAAATGTAGATATTAGTTCGAGAATCAGAAAATAGGAGGTCTTCACTGTATGCCCCTAAACACTATCCCTTTTCATCAAAATTTCTATATTCCAATCCATATTACAACAGACGGCGTGTTTGTGCGTGTGTCTGGGATGTAGTTTGGACACACTGCAGGCACCGCTACATGTATACATGTACAGCGGGTGGCCGTACTGCATCTGATGCGCCAATAGATTCATGTTAGTCTGATCCTGCTTGAAGCGTGGTCTTTTTAAAGGGATAAGCATGGTCAAGAATTAGATGCACTCCAGTACACTAATCAGGTTAGTGTAAAAGCCTATTTAAACTTCAAAGTGTGTTGAGCTAGCTTTGAAAA
>NW_017803124.1:18676-19226 GCF_001625305.1 Branchiostoma belcheri | reverse complement strand
CATTACCTGCCCTTCCACCTACGTACGACGAGATCCCAGATAACGTTGCTGCTCAGAGGCCTCTGTCTGCCCCCCTCACACACGTATTCACGGCGGTCGGTTGCTAGCCTAAAAGTCGTATTACTAGGGAGGTATCGGGTTACAGAACGTGTTCGAACGTGGCCGCGCTGGAGTCCCGGGCCGGCCCGGGGGCAACGGGTAAAATTTGAAAATAAACAAAAGTAATTGGAGAGTAAATACTCGTCAAAATAAAATGTAATAAGTGATTTTGTTTACCTCAAATGTTATTCTTGCACTGCCTTTGCTCCACTTTGTGTACATTTGCTTCCAAATGAGATCAATTTCGGATTTCAAAAAGGGTTCACGAGAACCAAACAACTGATTTTAAGAGGCCCCGAAAATTGAAAATAAGGTTAGATTTTTGGATTTTTAGAAATATTACAGTAAATTTAAACTTTCTGTCTTAGGATTTTTTATTTTTTAACTTAAAACTTCGACTTTACAGTCAAAAGAAGAGCTAAAAACGCAGTGTTTAACTTTAATACCGTAT
>NW_017803124.1:11954-12863 GCF_001625305.1 Branchiostoma belcheri | reverse complement strand
CGCATAACTACGGCCAGAACACCGATCAGAACCGAAAAGGTTACAGAGGAATTAAAGCAGAACTTCACAAAACACAAGCAATACGAATGTAAGCTTGCAGTGTAACCCGTATTGACTGGCTCAACCCGTTCAGGCTTTGGGTCGTTGCGAGGCGGTGAACTGCCACATGGTGCAGGCGGCTGCAGGACTCGGAGCAGTCGGCAAACGTTACACCTCCATGAGAGAGGGAAGACAATGTGATCTTGCACCAGTTTAGCCGAACTGTGACCTCAATGAACAGTTGTGATACGTTTCCACTACTTTTGAGACAGAAGCAAGACGCTATGTACAGAATGTACGAACATTGCACTCGAAAAATTTCCCTAGCTCTTTTTAACAATTACAATAAGCAGTTGACCACTTTGAAGTTCCATCCTGAAGACTGCAACCCTCTTCAGTAGCGTGCAAGCCGTGTGAGTGACAGTCGGGATTCGAACTCATGACCTCTTCGTCCGACGCGGGGTCACTAACGAATGGACTACTCACGCTGCTTAAAAAGTATGGAGATGGAGCATGGATATGACCCTGCGAAACAGCCGCCGGTGGCGTCATGTTCTTCCGATTGACTGTCTGCTCTGCATTGCTCCAGAACAAGAAACAGTCATGTCTTCAAATATCAGAGATATCAACCAAGAATTGAGGTATTAAAAAAAATCGTATTTCCAAAGAACTACCGTAGACTGGAACTCGTTGCCACCAAGCACAGTTGGGGCATCACCACTAGAAAACTTTAAACAACTCCTGCAAGTAAATGTGCAAAGATTGAGTGTCACAAGTCGTTCGGTGTGATATAGCTAGCTGCCACCGCGCCGCGTGCCTGCGAAGCTGGTGTGTTGTACCGGTTATATCGATACAGATGGCTGTTGCTAT
>NW_017803124.1:0-11934 GCF_001625305.1 Branchiostoma belcheri | reverse complement strand
AGAGAGAGAGGTTTGAGCAGTTTGAGCACGTGTTAATGATGTGGGCTTACAATCTATATTCATTCATTCATTCATTCATTCATTTATTATTTATTTTTATTGTTTTATTGTATTTTTATTATATGTTCATTTCTTTTTCTTTAGCCAGGATAGCCCACTCTGTGGGGCCCTGTATCGATGTGTACATTTCATCGCTTTGAAATTTACTCAGTTTAACAGTGGATGAATGCTAGACGCTAGACGTTATCTCTAGGGGGAGGGGGTAGTTTCTAGTCGCTGTGCTGTTGTTAGGCCGCATTAACTAAATTTTATGGATGACATCCTCCGAAGACTCCAAATCTAATGCGGGCGGGTGAAAAAAAAGAAGGCGGGCCAAAAAAAACAAGGTTCCAACATTTTCAAATTTTGACTCAATCATTGTACTAAAGGTTTTAATTCAGTGGGAACATCACATATACACAGCCACCTATAGCTATCACTGCATCAAAGCAAAAAAAACAACATTAAATCGGATACTTTTCTTGCCTCCTCTCTTCATAGCCATCTGCCCTCCACGTTCCAACAGATGTCTTTGCCGATTTTCGGCATTTTTTATTTCCAAAATCAATCGAAAATTTATGCGCGCGCTGATGTCATCCAAAAAATTACTTGCTGTGGCCTGATGTGGCTGATTTTATTGTCTTTGATTTCAACCCAGACGAACTTATACGTGTAGTACGTATATTGTAATGAAAATATGTAAGAGAGTACATGTATGTAGGAGTACTTATGTGTTGTTGTTGCTGCTGATATTTCATAATTGGATGCATATTTGTGTCGGATTATGTGTTATTGGAGACCTATAGCATAATGTAAAGGCATCTCCTGTATAAAAGAAAGGGAAAGGTACTTATATTGTTACAGATTTATTTGGAAAATCTATTTCAATTCTAGCTGGCAGAGCTATATTCGCTAACTTTAGACGGAGTACAGCACACTTCATTACTGTGATCTTTGCTCTATTGAGAAGAATCTGTTGGAAGTGTAACAGCAAGTGTATAAGCGTCACCAACTGCCCTTTTGGTTACATTGTGCCTTGGCTGTGAACTGACGCGTCGCGTGCGGTTCGATCCCCGGGATTCTGAGTCAGTGTTTATCAGCTTGTGTCTTTCCATTTTCTTCGGTGTTACTAAATGGTGTCAGAAGTGGGATCCGGGGCAGTTGGTGATAATGCTGTACTCGCTGTTAAATAAAGTAACCTGTAGTGTGTTAGTGAGGTAAACGTATAAATAGAAATCCAAGTAGAGTTTATTAGGACAGTTTCACGCATTCTATTAACAACGTCCAGCTTCCATATGGTGACGGGAGCTAAAAGTAATGATAGAACAAAATGTATTTATAACATGTAATATTACAGCTTTCCGTATTTCATCCTTTGAAAAACAAATTGTAGTAACAGTCTCGTATCCAAGATTTACTTTCACACGTTGTAGATTTCTTGCTGTTGATTTTTAGTTGCAATAAATGCACTTTATATGCACGTGATATCCCAGTGTCAGGCCCCTTTTTGGCTCAATTGGTATAGATAGGTCTAGAACACAACTCAAGGGTCAATTAACTGTTGATTCGCAAATCGCCATGCATGGACCACGAAAAGGGCTTTGCTTGCTAGTAGTATGTGCCGACGGGTTATAAACTTGTCGCTAGGCGGCGCTTCCAGTTGGTCCATAATACGGTGAATGCCCTTGCTTATGCTGAGGTTGCTTGTTTTCAAACCGAGGACTGAAAAATCTAAATTCATATCAATGATATACGCAAATAGTTCCCATTCTTATTTTCTATATCATACTTTTATATCTCTTATATCATACTTTTTGTTCCATAAGACTGCCTGGCCGGGTCCCGGTTTGGAAATGTTACCTCTTCAAAAGTATTAAGGTGTAAAGTGCACGTGGTATTTCGAATTGGTACCTCTTCAAACGTCTTTTATATTGTTTTGTTGCTTCCTTATTTTAGGTAAATAATGAAGTTATAAAATGAATTTTGGTAGGACCTTATCAGGAATCTCTCACAGTCAGTGATGACTCTGTTGCAGCCATATTCTGTTTCTGGATAGTCCAGGTACCGGTGTATTCAGAACCGCGCCCACAGAAAATCTACGTTTTTAGATACCCTGAGACTATCCAGAACCGAGCCTGATGCTGACCTGACTTCTTTATGCATAGACTACTGTTACACACCCTATCCCACATAACGCACTTTTCGGATTATCAGGAGAAAAGGTCATATTTAATTTACCATGACCCCTGACCCCCCAAACAAGTAGCAGGTTTAGAAACAAGGTCTTGCTTTGTTCCCAGTGTTTTGAGAATGGTTTGGGTCACGGTCACATTCTTTATACAGTCGACTCAAACCGTCGTTAAGCCGTGAAAGAGTTTATTTTACGTGTACCGTGGCTGGGATCGATAGGTGAGAAGGGGCGCCCGCTGACGGACAGGCGGGAGGCATGGCGCTCCGGTCCGGGATGAGATTGTGGCTGTCTCGGGAATTTTGAATTTGTAACCCCTCTGAAACGCTATTTCCAGCATTTGGAGACCTAAATTTTTGTTTTATACCAAGGTAAGTTTAGTGCTCCTTTTAGAGTTTCTTCTATGAATTCTTCCATTATTATGAAACAGAACCGAACAGTCATTGTGTGTAATTTAGGTAATAACACCCTCCTTTATCTCAGCAGTTTATCTTCTACTGTGTTCAATTTTTAGATTATCATACAGAAAACTCTTGCTGTCATGTCCAATGAGTAGGGAGGGACCAAGTGTATGAAACTAAAGAATACAAGTTCTGTGATCTACCCATGTTATGTCAAGGGTTTTCTGTTTTAAAGAATGTGGAACATGCAAGAGTCATCTCACATGTAATTTTTATTCAGGAAATCTTGACTGGGGGGGGGGGCGGCTAGATTTGTATGGAACAATTTTCCCCCCATCGAGCGCTGAAGGCGAGAGCCGCCGCGCGACAGGGGCGACGAACCTAGGGGGGTCCGGCATGCTCCCCCGGGAAAATTTGAAATATAACCCTCTGAAACGCGTTTTCCTGCATTTTCGGGTGAAGATTTTGCTGCTACACGAATCTAGATTTTGAGTACTTTGTACCTAAGTTTCGTACTCGCTATTCGATTGCATGGCGTCCACAAACTTCTTCCACATGCTATTTTAATATCTCAATTAACAAGGGCGGATCGGGGCGTGCTTCCCGGGAAAATTTTTAAAATCTTGACCCTGGAAACGACCTTTCCTGTATTTTGGGAACGTATTTTTCAGGTATAAAATCCTAAATTTAATAGAGCTATTCGACTACATTTCGTCTATTCGTCAATCTCATCTCAGCTCAGCTCAACCAAGGACATTACAGAAGATTTCTTAGTAGGACATTCTGAGATCGGGCAGAAAATGTTGAGCCAGTCCTTGGTTTAATTAAAATTACCTTGTATGGTTTAATCTCATCGGCCCCGAGAAATTTGAGTGGGGCGGTGCGGGACCAGCGGGCCGGTAGTATCGATGCATACACGATTTTACACAAGAAAAAAAATACTGTGTACGTTGTGGTGTTGGGAAGGGCACGGCGTGCCGCGAAAATAAACCGAATGTTGTCTTCAGAAGAGCTGCATTTCATTTTTACCGATATCATTACAAACGGGCTGAAACGAGATCTATTTTGGTCAGCAAAAGAAACTGTCAACACCGTGGCAAACTCGTGTCATATTCCTAGTAATAATTGTAATGTACAGCTGATAAACCAATCAGAGCTTACAATTCGCGGTAATACTTGCATGTAGAAGACGTCCTGGCCGTTCGTGTGATTTCAGATTTGATATATATATATATATATATATATATATATTGTCTATATATATATATATATATATATATATATATATATATATATATATATGTTGCTGTAATTGGTGCTCTGTTTTTTTTTTTTACAAGTCAACAACTACATGTTTGTCTTAGCATAAAAGTTCATCTGTGTTGGTACATTAGTAACAAGTCATTATGAAATAAAGATTTATCTCCAACTTCCAACACTAACTACAAAGAATATCCCGCTACTACGGTCACGTGTCCCTGACCACACATTCCAGAAGTAGACGGGTCCATTCCGTGAACAAGGTTGATGGAGTCAACCGAACATTTGGGGTAGATCCCAATTCTCTGTAGTTAGTGTTGGAAATTGAAGCTTAGTCTATTTCATAACTGTTTGTGTTTACCCTAGCCATGTACAATGTTTGTTTGAGACTACATTGTAGATAACATTCTTTTTAATTGTGCATATATGTAAATACTTTGCCTTTTGGAACCCATCCGTTAGAGCGACACTGTACATGACTGTGAACCAGCCAGAATTGCCCTGAGGCAGGTGGCAGACGGTCACCGAAACGTCCACTGAGGCTTTATTATTTAGTACATTTATTTAATTATTATTATTATTATTTGAGGCAAGAAAACGTGCTAAGCGAAAAAAATGGTGTTAAACGTAATTTTGTGTCATTAGTTTTTTTAGGACAAGGTATTTTTTAAAAATCTAATACTGGAAAAAATAAGGTACCCCCAGTTATTTTTTTTACCAGAAGGTAAGTCTCAATTCTTATTTTGTAAAAAAAATGGGCTAATACCCACTATAGCCCCCCCCTTTTTTTTATCAAGAGGTAACTCTCAATACTCATTCTGGTAAAAAAAGGGCTAATACCCTATATAACCCGCTGGTTGCGTAAAAGAATCTCATCTTTCAGTGATTTATATTAACCTGATTGAGTGATGTGTATAAAACACAAAACAACATTTATCTTCCAAACATTTAGATGACAGAATGCAACGGAATGCCTTTTGACGTCTCAAACGATCTAACCGTCGCTGTTGGAAACGTCATCTGCTCCATGACGTTCGGAAAGCGCTACGACTACGAGGACGAAACGTTCCGTGAACTCGGGAAGGCGATCGCAAACGTCATGGCAAAACTTGCAGCTGGACAGATCTTCAGCGTCTTCCCTTTCTTACGCTTCGTTCCTGGAAGTGAGTGTCATTAATGTACTCCTTTACACTAGTAAATGCCCATTATGTAACTCATAACATATTGAACATATTGAATATTGAACATAACATAGCAAAACATATCAGCTACTGCTGAGGCGGGCCATCATATCCGACATATGGCTAAACAGCGCCTTGTGTGAATAACCGCCCTAAGGTGCCAGTTGATAGTTCACCCGTACCTTCTGTAAGACCAGGGTATTCTTACCATATTTTTTCAACCATACTGTAAATCGTGCAAAACAGTTGCTAAATGAGCAAAAATATACCATAAGTTGCAAGGAAAAGTACGGAAATATGACATACCAAAAGGAATCAAGGTATTTCTAGCTATTATCAGGTTATGAATTCTATTTCTAACGGTGCAAAAAAGTGGACATATGACTGAGATTAATCTGGTGACAATCCCTTTCAACTAGAAGGAAAGATCTACCGAATTCGAAATATCTTTCTTAGCAATTTGGAGTTTGTGTAAACATATCAACGTATATTCTACGATGCAGGTACTACCAAACGTGTACTCCCTCCACATGGACCCCGCCTACTGGCCTGATCCGGACCGGTTTGACCCGGGAAGGTTTCTAGACGCGGAAGGGAACGTCATCAACAAGCCTGAGTCCTTCATGCCTTTTTCAGGAGGTAGGGTCATGGTAGGGCGAAGTAATAAAATGCTATAAAACTGTATAGAAATGATTACATGGTTCCTATTGGACGGAGGTTGGTTTAAAAGGCAATTCGTTTTTTTCAAGGCCGACGTGTGTGTCTTGGGGAGCAGCTGGCGAGGATGGAACTCTTCCTGTTCTTCTCGACCCTCCTGCAGTCCTTCACATTCAAGACGCCAGAGGGCGCTCCTTCTCCACCCACTGACGGCGTCCTTGGTACGACGTTGGCCCCGCACCCGTTCAAGCTCTGTGCGATCCCGCGTTAGTCTTTTTTTGGCAATAGTATCTCTATTAATGCCCTCTTGCACATTCAAATGATAATTATGAACTCATATATTAGTTATAGTTACTTAGTAGGAAAATTACTGATGATGCTATTAATTCCTGCCAACGCCAAACAAATTAAACCATCCCCTTTACAGCCCCGTTCCAGGAGTAACCAGATTGACATATACGTGAGGAACATAAAGTTTTGTCATTAAAACGGTCCAAACCTGTCACGATCTTCGCCCGCATAGAGATGTGCCCATGCCATGTTCGCGGATGGATTTTGATGAAGCGCGCAGTGATGGGGCCATTGTATTTCCTTACAAGTCATCGAGGACCCCCGTGTCTCCGTCGTGGTTCCCCGGGAAAACCTGCAGCACATGAAAAAATGCGTACATAGAGTCCATTCCACTTCACCGTGCGGCTGTTTGCTCCCATTGTTTCGATTGTTTAGTGTTTGTAACCATTTCTAAAAGAATTTGATAGTTTTTAAACATTTCGAACTTGGTTTTAACTCTGTAAACAGTTTTCCCTAATCATAAAACAATAGAAACATTCTAAAAGCCATGTACGATGTTTCGAAAGAAGTCTAATTAGACTTCTTTCGAAACATCGTTGTGGGGGTGAAGCAACAATTGCTGTGGGGGTGAAGACTTGAGGTTTGAAATACAGGTAAATGTGTTTTAAAGTGCTTGTTTCTAGTGGTTTTAGCATAGAATTCCAATGGGATGTTCTTTGCTGGTTCCTGCCCTGAACTAACTTGCTGAATAGGCAGCAAGGAATACGGAGTTCGTTCCGGTTTACGTTGCGGCCAAAATCACATCTTTGTTACGGCTAACCTTTAATAACCTGTAGCTATTTGAGTAGCGTTAATTGCATGTCGGTCTAATAGATAAGGCCATGTTGATTTGATTATTTGGATGACATCCGCGCGCGCATGAATTTTCGGCCGTTTCCAAAAAAAAAGGTTTCAACCATACTGTAAATCGTGCAAAACAGTTGCTAAATGAGCAAAAATATACCATGAGTTGCAAGGAAAACATTCAGAAACGATACCAATGTCGTAGAATGCCAAAATCAAAGGAAAAAAGACAAAAATGTAAAGAAATGAATTCGAAGAGTAGATTATTCGCCATAACATATTCTGTGCCATTTGTTCAACCTTCATGACCACGTAGATTTCATAGTGAAAGCAACTTTTTTTTTTGCAAAACTTTTTTTTATTCGCACACGCGCATCAGTTTTGGGGTTCTCAGACTATGTCATCCATATAATCAAATCAACATGGCCTAAGATAAGTAAACCTGCACACGACGTCTAGCAAAATTAGACAGAAATGCAATGAACGATTGGTGGGAAGCTGAGTAAGTTGTATTTTTACCACATTCCTCTAGGTGGCGCTCCTATTCCATCCAGCTGCTACGTTTTCAGCACCAAGTCTAGCTGGGTCCTTTGAATAAACAATGCGAAAAATGAAAAAAAGCCAATTTATAAGATCTCTCTCGTAGTCTTCTCTCTCTCCCTCCCTCACTCTTTCTCCCTTCACCTTTCTCTCGCACTCTTTCTCTCTCCCTCTCTCTCTTTCCCTCTGCATCCCCCTTCTCTTTCTTTCTCTCTTTCACAATAAAGTTGCTGACAGGGCATGTTGCAGCGTGTTAGAGAAACATGCTAAAAAACACTGCGATGAAAATGCTTTTGATATGTAGGAGTAAGTGAAAAAAATTAAACATCCGTGACAGAAGCTAGCCTTTCAGAAAGGCAATATGACAATATCTGCTGCTTGTACAAAGCAGATGTGACACTTTATCATGATTTGATCATGATGGCACCAATTAGTGTACGGACACACAGGTGGATCTTCCTTTGACCGTTTCTGCCATGTACAAGTAACTTACACCAATTTACACTATTTTCTAGCAACCATATGGGTCTGGTGGAGACACCATGGTTGCCAAGGGAACGGTACTGTGACGCATACGAAGCATACTGCCTCATGAAATATTCAAATGTCATTAACTCTACTGGGTCCTACCGTCCGCATTGTTGGTTCTCTATTACTATCCGATGTCCATTGAACAGAAGGCCGGTGCAATCAGACGAGTGAAGGGAAGGCTCCGCCATTGTTGGAAAGATCGAGCTAAGTGCCTGCACACTAATTTGTGTCATCATATGATGAAATCATCCTCACAGTAACTACATTCCTTCCAACAGATCGCGTGACAGTGTGGGGTCGTGTGACGTAGCGGTAGAGTGCTCGACTCGGAACCAAGAGGTCCCGGGTTCGAGTCCTGACACGACCGGTCTTGTGCCCACGAATTTCCACACTTAACTCAAGTGAAATTAGTATATATTGTCCTGTCCTGCATCTGTCCTCTGCGTTGGTGACGGTATAAAATAAGTTGATATAACTTAAGTGTGCCGTCACCATGTCCTGTCATAAAATGTTGGAATAAAAAAAACAGATCGCGTGAGAGATTAACATCCACACCCTCTCGTTCGTTCCGCCTGCTACCAAAGAAAGAATCCTACAGGGTGTGTTAGGCCACACCGACTAAATTTTATGGATGACATCCTCTGAAGATCCCCCAAACTAGTGCGCGCAGGCGAATAAAAAAAATTCCAGTCAAAAAATTGCGGCGGCACATAGCGACATATACGACAAGCCGGCACAAGCTTGCCTTTTGTGGTATTTATGAGTCGGCACTGTACGTATGTACTGAGTTCTTGACATGGAGCTTCTGTAGCCAGCGTGCCGTCCTCCAGAGTACCACCGGTTCCGTATTGTCACTAGCTACCTCCGACTACCCAGGCCAGAAACTCGGAGGAGGTGATCTTTTTTTTTTTTAACAGGCGAAAATCAATATGCGCGAGCGGATGTCATCCATAAAATTAAGTCGGTGTGGCCTTACTGGAAGACAGACAAACATTTCCCGACTATGCATGCTGTACAAATGACTAATAAACTGGTGTACGTACCAACTACCAAGTACCTAATACCAGCCCAGAAAAGAACAAGAAATAGCCATGCCTTCAAGTATCAGAGTTATCAACCAAAAATTGAGGTGTTCAAAAAGTCATTCTTTCCTAGAACTATCACAGAATGGAACTCACTGTCATCAAGTACAGTAGGGGCATTGTCATTAGAAAGCTTTAAACAATGTTAAGAGTTAGATGTTCAAGGGTTAGGTGTAACAAGTCGTTCGGTGTATATGTAATGTAGTCAGCTGCCGCCGCGCCGCGTGTCTGCGAACTGCGAATCTGGTGTGTTACGCCGAAGGGCTGTTATACCGGCTATACAGAGACAGATACAGATACAGAATTGTCCACTGTATAATAATGAACGCACAAAGCTGTTTAACCTTCTTTCCGCAAGCTTGTTCATCGGAATTTGTTACATTTCATGCTATAGATAAATTTAATTTCATTCTAGAAGGTAATAGCCCTTATGGTAAATATATCAGAGTTTTAGACCTTAGAACAAGTTGATTTATCTAAAGTCTTGTACGTAGGTTCATCCTTTCTTTACCCACGTGTCTGTTTTCATGTCTAGTTAGGGACCTCACGAAACTCGTTATTGTGTCAATAAAGTTCTCTATCCATGAAAGATCTGTGTGGGGTGTGTGGGTGTCATCTCCTGCCTTGTACGAGTACAAACAGCAGAAATTACCATTGTGAAAGGCTGGCTGCTGCCATGAATATTTAATTTTTCATCACTTACTTTTAAGCCCCTTATTGAAGATATTTTCGTCACAGTTTTTTGTTGTTGTTGTTTTTGAAGCATGTTTCTCCAACACGATGCAACATGCCCTGTCAGCGACTCTATTGTGGAAGTGGTATAGAGCGAGAGAGCGAGCGAGAGAGTGAGTGTGTGTGTGTGTGTGTGTGTGTGTGTGCGTCTGTGTAAGAGAGAGAGAGAGAGAGTGAGAGAGAGAGAGAGAGAGAGAGAGTGGGTAGAATAGTACGTTAGACACGACGATGGTGATAAAACGTATGTGCCGTGACACCGGCTCAGTAGTTCCACGTGCTGAGCACAATTACAAGGCAATTAACACAAGTCTCTGTAGCAAGTAATCCACGAGCATTGTAACCGACTGCATTGGGCATGAATATTTTAGATGTCTTTTCTGAACTCTAAGACCAGGGATTTCGCCAGCGTGCAGGTGTTTCTGTTTTTCTGTATGTTTATCAGCCCATGGTAACAGAGAGGAGGCCGTTTACACTACTGACTCACTTTCTAGGAGGGGGATGTGATGCACCGCGTTTTTTAAAGTGTAATAACCTGGTTCGTTATTTGAGGTTACACGTATACATCTGCCTGCCTTTTATATACACTATCTATTCTGTATTATAAATCATTGTTGATTAGGTTACTTCGACAATGATGATGTCGTTTAAAAGGGCACTCCTACCCATGGTCGTAATGGTATAGCCATGACAGGCTTGCTGTCAAATAGTTCATCTCCAGTCAGCCTTCTCAGTCGCAGTTGAGCTGAGAAGCGGTGCTTGACTTTTTGGAAGCACCACTTTTGGCTTTCTAACCCGACTCAACCTGACCATTTGGTCACCTGTTTGCATGTTTTCCTTGCTTGAAGTTACAAGTTAAACCAACGAATGCCAAAACCGCTAAATTAGACCAGCGGTTCGGTTAGTTGAAGGAGCGTACTTTAGGCGCCCTGACCTTACCGAGATACTCTGTGAGAAATGTGCGGGACGAACATGGTATTTCTCCGGGTGCTGTTCTGCGTCATCGCGATCACCTGCGCCTGGCTGGTGACTGCCGAGCAAGGTAAGTGACTGGCTACTACGTAATAACTTAGACTACAAGCAGATGTTAAAGATTCGAATATAAGCGTTTTATTGGTAATTATTTGGTACTGTTATCTTTTTTTTTTACGCCGGCTGAACGACGGGTGGCAAATGGCCCTGCCAATATAACAGGCGACCACAGTGAGAGGCGACGTTTTTAACCAAACTAAACTAATATTTCTCCTCCTTCCAGTATGCACGTATCCCCTTGGAATGGAATCTGGCGCCATACCTGATGCCAGCATCACTGCATCCTCTATCTCTGTTGGTTTCGAGCCCTACCACGGTAGGTTGAACGGAGTTGCCGGTGTGGGCGCTTGGGCAGCCAGAACCAACACCATCGGGGAATGGCTACAGGTTGGCAGACATTTTGGTATATTAAATAACCACGATTCTACCTGTTGAATCCGGAATGGGGACGTATTATTTTAGGTGTCGATGATTTATGCTAGTGCTATATTTGTTTATATGTTTGATTACCAAAGTAAGTAGGTGGAGTTTGGGTTTTGAGTTTGATGGACAGGGGCATGAGTACGTATGAACGGGTGTACAAATTGCAATGCATACGATCGCCACACACGATGTCAATTTCGCTGTTTCTCTAAGGTGATAAGTTCTAATTACCTTTTCCGAAAAATATCCTATGTTGATGACGTCGAATCTGTTGTGTTTAGAATGGGAATGTCTTTGAGAATGCTTTGTTGCACTGACAGTACCTTGCTGTGCACAATGTGGGCTAATTTCAGCTAGAAGTGCATGCGCACGCTATCCAGATATATAGTTAGTTTCCTGGCCTGTGATTCACGTGCATTCTATAGCGAAGAACATCTGTGCATTCAGGTGGATTTAGGAGAAATGAAGACCGTCACAGGCACCATCATCCAGGGTCGCTCCAGTGCAGACCAGTGGGTGACCTCCTACAAACTACAGTACAGTTTAGATGGCCTCAATTGGATCACGTATGCAAGTAGCGATGGCTCCGAAGAGGTAGGTTATATGCAAGATATACGAAGCAGGAACACTGTCAAAAATCGATATATATATTTAAAATACACACAGTTGTAAAACATACATGTTTAATAAGAATATATATATATATATATATATATATATATATATATATATATATA
>NW_017803123.1:0-2545 GCF_001625305.1 Branchiostoma belcheri | reverse complement strand
ATCTGTTTTTCTTTTGTTATATGACATTGGTTGGACAGTTGAAACCTTAGGCCACCCTAATTTAACTTCTTGGTTAACGGATTTTTGTAGAAAAATAAAGGAGCGGGCGGGCGAAAAAATAAAAATAAAAACAGCCGTTCTAGGGCGAGCTTCAACGCCTCTGGCGGGGCCACGTCGGCATTCGGTCGAGATACGCTGGGAGGGGGGCATCAGCAAGCAGGTCGTTGACCTCTGACATTAATAACACGCTACGTTTTCATCAAACAACAATAAATGTAGCACAGGCGAATTGTGATCGGACACGGTTTCAAAGGAATGTGTAGCACGTGGACCAGATGTGAGGAATGCGAGTTACCCGAATCGCGGTTTGGGTGACTTCACATGAACAAGGCTTTAGATGCCAATTTAACACGTCCTTACAGGCGGGACAGAATTCAGTTCAACCTGCCAGACTGAACACGTACTGAAAACAGAGACGCAATGAGATATGAATTTTACAGGACGCATGCACGACTATCTCAGGAATGCCATTAAATATGACCACACACACCCCAAGGAAAACAAAGCCTAGAGCCAGGACAGAGCCTTGGTGGACGTGATTTTTTGAGAACAGGCGAAAATCAATGCGCGCGCGGATGTCATCCATAAAATTCGGCGTGGCCTTATTCACTTAGTAGAAAGAGAAGCTCTGGCCCAAACGTAATTGAATTATCGACCGCGTTCATACCTCACATATTACTATTTTATGTGTGTTGCATAAAGTTATGTGAATTTATTCTGAAAAACGCTTGGTTGGTTGTTTTGAAAAGAACCATCATCAGAACACCTGATTCTATAATTCTGTGGCCCCTTCCTTCGCCTACCCCACAAAATATTAAGGTGTGAAAATGTAGATTATGTTGCATGTTTCCATCTATTTATATACAATGCACTTCTCTCGGCTGGACAATACCTCTTCCTCTAGAAGACAAGACAATTGTTCCTATTGGCCGTGTCTATACGGAATCACCCAAGGCGGTTTACATGTGGTTTACCCCGAAGCCGGTTTCAAGTGGCTCCATCTGAACGCTCCGAAATCACATTGAAAGCGCCTCGATCCCAAACCACTTCTAGAGGTGGTTTCGAATCGCTTTCCCCGCATCGCGATTTGCGTCTGAACGCAATGTGATTTCAATGTGACTTCGCCTGGTCATGGATTACGGAGTGATATTTCTTTTTTTATATGCAATACCAACTTTTACGTGGCAGCAACTTAAAGAGCAGTAATGGTCAAATAATGTGTCCGTTCTAGGGCGAGCTTCACCACCGCCGGCGGGACCACGTCGGCATTCGGCCGAGATACGCTGGGAGGGGGGCATCAGCAAGCAGGTCGTTGACCTCTGACATTAATAACACGCCACCTTGCGTGTTATCATCAAACAGCAATAAATGTAGCTCAAGCGCATTATGATCGGACACGGTTTCACAGGTGTGTGTGGCACGTGGACCAGATGTGAGGAATGTGAGTTACCCGAATCGCGGTTTGGGTGATTCCGTATAGACACGGCCATTGTCAGTATGTGGCAGCTGGTGCAGGTGTTCTAAGTAAAATAATCCATTAAACTCAACAGCCAATCAACATGACTTTCCTCACTGTAGTATGGTTGAAATGAGTTGTTCACTTAAGTTTTATGGAAAATCGGATTGCATGTGCACACAAGCAATGCTACATGAAATACATTCTCTGCAGTGCTCACATGTTGTAGTAGAGTCAATTCCGCGTCACCGTGTGGGTTGTAATTGTCATTATTACCTCAATGAAAAATGGAGGTATTGTTTATGGCGCGCGGTGTGTGTGTGTGTGTGTTTCCGCACATTTGTAGTCAGCATAACTTCATAACGCCTTTATGGATTGTGATGATATTTGGTATGCTGGTAGGCCTTGGGAAGCCAAAGGTCAAGGTCAAATATTGGCCTCCCTTTATGTGAAAACTCTGTGACTCCTTATTGGTGAATGATGGGAATTTAATACCTTGTGACATGTGTAAGTTACTTAAAGGTTAACGCCACTATACATATATTATGTTAATGTAGAGGTCATTTGCATAATCAACGAGGACATGTTGAAATGAAGTATGATAAAGGAGAGGAATTTTACACAAAAATTATTGTCATTTGAATTTAGAGAACCATAGATTAAACAAGGGAAATCGTAGATTTCAAACCTCCGGGGTTTTTTTTCTATTGGTTTAGGTTATTTGTTTGTGTGTAGTATGAAAGTTATGTGCGTAATATGTTTGTATGCCGGTTTGATGGCTACTGACGGTTGGTTCGGTATGGACTGTTGATTAACGCAGTGTTCGAAATACTTTTTGAGCAAAGTAAGCACAGTGTGCTACCTAGGGCAAAAACTAAGGTAGCGCAGCAGAATTTTAGGTAGCGCCACGCCCCCCCCCACCTTGTTCAAATTACTATGCACGTGTCGCAATACTATATTTCTTCCAATCATAGAGGTATAATACCTCCATGCTCTAATGAAGTTACTATTTTTGTAGGTTTCTAACTC
>NW_017803121.1:0-2547 GCF_001625305.1 Branchiostoma belcheri | reverse complement strand
TTCGCTGCAAGTCGTTTTCTAGACTTGCAGCACCTTGCTGAAGCTGGCACCTCCAAGAGGTACGGTCCATGGCAAGACTTTCCCAGGCCGCTCCGATGTGGAATGACTTCAGGTCGCGCCTGCAGACATCAACAAAACGAAGCTTTGGGCGCCCCCTGTCGCGTTTCCCGTCGGCAAGCTGGCCGTACAAGACTTGGTGGGGTAAGCGAGACTGGTCCATGCGGGACACGTGGCCCAGCCAGCGCAGTCTTCGTTGCTTTAGGATGGGATACAGGCTTGTGATGCTGCATCTTCTGAAGATCTCCTGGTTTGGGACTTTATCCATCCACATGACCCCGCAGATCTTCCTGAGACAACGGAGATGGAAACTGTTGAGTTTTCTTTCAACGTGGGCGTGAGAAGCCCAGGCCTCACTGCCATACAGCAGAGCAGACAGGACACAGGTTCTGTAGATCCTCACTTTAGTGTGAACTGTGAGGTACTTATTGTCCCAGGCACGGCTTTTGAGTTTACCGAAAAGATTGGCAGCTTGGCCGATACGCGAGTCGACTTCACGGTTTAGGTTGCCAGACGAGGAGACCACAGACCCGAGGTAACGGAAGTCTTCAACCGTGTCGAGGGTACTCTCGTTTATGACAATGTGAGGAGGTGGTGCATTAGTTGAGAAGGCAACTGTCTTCTTTACGCTGATTGTTTGTCCGAATCTATTGCATGTGCTGCTGAATGAGTCACACATTTCCTGCAGTTCAGCTTCAAAACTCAGCTTCTGAAACACTATTTCTCACTTATTGAGGGTCAGATTTTGTGAAGTTAAGGTTTTCCCTTTTGTATAGTTTCATCCTTAAGTTATAGTATCATTTTTTGCAAGATTTATGAAGGTTCTCCCCCAACAAACACCCCTATGCTGGTTGAAATACAGCATAGGGGTCCAAATCACAGCATAGGGGGTCCAAATTACAGCATAGGGGGTCCAAATTACAGCATAGGGGGCCCCTATGCTCAAAAGGCCTGGCGAGAACACTGAATTAAGTCACTTGAATGTAACATGCACTGGGGCATAGTGCTTGTATTGACCACAATGGATGAATTTATCTTGTATATTCTTATTTGTTATCATGATACTGCCCAACAAGTGAACATCGTTATGGTTTGACAGAACATACTGTCAGGGATTAATGTAACCATGTTTGTTTTGTACACAGGGGTGAGGAGTTCTACCCTGACATGAACACACTGGTTGATGTAACAAGGAAAGACTCTGAAGAGGCTGTGGACAGACTAGTTGCAGACGTGGAAAAACAGTGAGTGTCATTTCATAGTGTATAATGTCAAAGTTACTGATATATAAAAGGAAAGAGCGACAACTGTGTACTTGGCTACTGGTACAATGGTTAGGAGTTCTGTTGTGGGATTTCCAGTATAACTGTTCCATGTTAATCATATTGCTAAACTGCAAGTTAGACATTCTTAGAAATTCTGACAACTGTAGAAACTATCAAGGGGCATCAGTGTAAACCTGTTTGTATTGAGTTGAACTTCCATAGTGTGATTCTGATGAAGACAGGGACACTTTGGGTCAGTATTCTAGCCAGCCTGAATTTTTTTCCTTAATCTCAAATAACAAAACGAGTGTTGAAGGCGTAGGGTCAGGGGCATACTCTCCCAGGAAAATTTCAAATATTGTCCCTCTGAAAGTGAAATACCATTTCCTGTATTTTGAGTGGCAAACTGTTGACAGCAAGTCCACAGGTGTAGTCAGTCCTTATATTGATGCTCCTTCCTGGCCTTCCTCTTGGCCTCCGCAGCAGCTTCTCTCTCAGTCTGGAAAGTTGAGACTCTGTTAAATGTCAGCTGCCTCCAAGCATTACGATCTTGGCAAAGTGGTTGAAAATTAGCAGGGTCAATATGACCTTTTTTAAGTAGCACTTTTAAAAGCAATTAAGAGACTCTTTGAGACTTTTTTTTTCTGTCCATCCCTCGGACGAGTCCCTTGTTCCAGTTGACCGAACAGAACCTGTTTAGGAAGCCGATGGTCTGGCATGCGGACACAGTGGCCAGTTCAGCGTGGTTGACTGCGCATAATGAGGGCCTCTATACTACAGGAGCCAGCTTCAGCTAATCAGCAGATCAAAGGCCATGAAGAGAGGTTGTCGCTGTTCCGTACATTTCTCTTGGATTTGTCTAGCAGTGAAAATCATATCGACAGTTCCTCTGGAAGGTCTGAAACCAGACTGAATTTCAGGCAGTATTTCCTTGCTCAAGGGGAGCTAAGCCAGACTTGGTCTTGGAGTTGGAAAAAGTTGAGCATGTCATGTCAGTCAGCAAAGGCCGACTTTAGACTGTCGACGGTTGAATAGTCGTACGAATGTTTATTGTCAAGATGTATTTTACAACCGTCTAAACACGATCAAAGACGATCAAAATAGTCGCACGACGGTAATCCTCGAATCGTCGTCACTACCACCTCCGGGACCTTATCGTGCGATCCTTCAGCGGGGGGTCTGAGAGGATTTTCCACCGTCTAAAGTGAACCATCGCCGGCGAAGG
>NW_017803120.1:0-2550 GCF_001625305.1 Branchiostoma belcheri | reverse complement strand
ACATCACTTTGTATGTTTAAGTCAATCTTAAGCCATTTTAAAACAAATCTCACCATAAAAGGCTGGTTTTGGGGGGAATTATAAGTCGAAAAGTGTATAAATTAGATTTTATAATCATGCATATTTTTCTCGTTACCTATGGGGCCTTGAAAAGCATATTTGATTGATAGAGCTGAACATTCTCTGAATGGTAAACTTTAAATTTCAAAATCCATCAGTTCTATCAGGAGATTTTTAAAGTGTTTGAAGATTAACACATCCACAGATTTAAATCAGTAGATTGGGTGCTATGGCCGTTGCTAGGGACGGCTTAATTTTTGGGCTGTGGTCTGCACATTTTGGCTTTTGTGCCACTATATTAAGGTCCAACGGCATGAAATTTGGCATGAGGATAGCTTGGTTTTTTGCGCAATAATTGTGAATTTTATGTTTTAGATTCATGCCTGAAAAATTTTATGATTTAGCTTATTTTGGGTAAAAATAAGCAAAAATGTATATTATTGGCTTCTGTACAACTATATGACGGCCAAATAACCCAAGTTTCTGTATGGGGATAGCTTGGCACTATGCACTAAGATAGTGTGTTTCATGTTTTCGATGCAGACTTCAAAAATTCCATTATTTAGCTTTTTTCGTTAAAAATAACCAAAAATGTATACAATTGGCTTCTGACCCACTGTATTATGGTCTCGTCAATTGAAATTGGGCATAGTTGGGCAGGGGGATAGCTTCGGGGCACTTTTGTTAGATACAGGCATTCAGAATCCTATTATTCAGCTTATTTTAGATAAAATACCCAAAATGGATTTTACTAAATTAGTTTGTGCAACTTTATTACGACCTAATGACCAAATAGTTGGCATGGGGATAGCACGGATTGTTGAAAAAAAAAACAAGATTCAATTACATCTTTATCAAGGTTAGCATTTAACAAGATCTCGAAGTCAACCCACACAACCATATGTCAAGATTTACATCAAAATATGTCAAGATATCAGCTTGGGCATTTTCTCTGAATGCATTAGGACATCTGCTAATGAATGTTTTCCCAAGTCCTAGATAGAGTAGCATCCACAACGCTATCAGATTAGAGCAAATTACAGAAGTGCGCATTCACAGTGTTTGCTCGTGAATTAATAATTTATTCTTATCTAATCTAATGTAATCTAAATCTTATCTAAGTACAAACATGTATTTTCTTAACATGTCATTAGATGTTTTCAAACTTCATCATCAAAAGTTGACCACTCTCATACGACAACTAGCGATGAAGCGTCGTGAGTTTGAGCACGTAAAAGAGTGTGTGATGTTAGGTAGGACACCCCCGCCTCGTACATATCTATTTTTATTCAATTTTTACTAAGCACTGTGATTTATGTAAGTTCTATCAGACTTTTGGAGTAAATTAATCAATTTAGTAGTGATAGCATTTTCAAATTCATGAATTTGACTTTCGACAGCAATGGAGTATTCTACATCGTACGTGTAAGATTGAATATGTCACCTGCTGATGGTAAATTTCAGCATTGTTGCAACAGACATTATCACGCATGAGCCAGAAATGTACATTTTTGGGCAGAAATAACAAAAAATTCCATTTTGTATTCAGAACAACGAAGTAATCAGCATCCAATGCTTGGCTGCCGTGGCAGTTATTAAATTACATGTTTGTACAGAATCTCGGGAAAATTTCTTTAACTGTGTGTGTATGTAACAGGAGCCAACAAGAGTTTCGAGATCTCATACCTCCATGAAATACGGGCTTGACATGTAAATTTATTCTTAAATTATGCAAATGACCTCTACATAAACATAATAAATGCATCGTGATGTTAACTTTTTATTAACTTACACATGTTCCAAGTATGGAATTCCCATCATTTACCACTAAAGAGTCGAGTCATAGAATTTTGAGATAAGTTATGCCAATTAGGTCCGTATTTGCATAATTGGTATCTGGTGATATTCCTCCTGCCATAGATTATAAACATTACATGTATCAAATACCCATGATGTAAAACACTGGAATTACACAATTTCCTCATTAATTATGCAAATGAAGTCATTATTTGTATAATTTGCATCCAATAATGTAGATCTCTGCCTAAGCTACCCACATACCAAAAATCAAGAAAATACATTGTTCCTTTGTGAATTTATCGGCTCTGAAACGTTTCGCCAGAAACCCCCTTGCAGTTCCAGAACAAGCTGTTAGGTGGACCAAACCCACACCACTTACTACTGGCAGGTAAAGCTATCCACCACTCAAAAATCAAGACCATAGCATGTCCAGGACAAAAGATACAAAAAACGGAAATTCTGCTGCAGTACCAAGGTCATCCACCAGGAGGCCCCATATTTGACCTTGCCCTTTGTCTTTCCTAGACTTACCAACATACCAAATATCATCACAATCCATAAAGGTTTTATGAAGTTATGCTGACCACAAAATTGCGGAAACACACACAGACACACACACAGACATACAGACAGACACGCCAAAAACAATACCTCCATTTTTCATGGAGGTAAAAATCTACATTTTCAGTT
>NW_017803119.1:0-2556 GCF_001625305.1 Branchiostoma belcheri | reverse complement strand
TTTTTAGGGAGCGAGTATGGGAGCCCTGGCATACAAATAGGATGGCACCCAGGCTAGTGAAAATGCCCCTTTACTCTATGATGTTGTTTCTCAAGTGCATGTTTCACAATTTTCATTCTCCACACGTTATACCCGTCCCCTGCAGAAATGGGCTGAGTTCTAACTGTGTTACTGTATGCTGTTGCCATAGCTGTAATGACATTACTGGCTTATGTGAAATTAGTTTAGACATGCAATACCTTTCTTGGAAATATGAGTAACAGAATTGAATACAGAGTAACCTTAGGAAACAGATTGGGAGATTTCTGATATGGAAATCAATTATCTTATCAATCTAGTTGCTCCATAAGGCAACTTTTGGTTACTGAATATAATATAGTATGGTAGAAAGTGGTGCTGTGTGCCTAAACCCACATTTAGGTTCAGGTCCAGATTCAAGTCCAGAGGTTTAGGTTCAGTTCCGGACTCGTAAGTCCGGACCTCAACCCATGGCATATACAAAATGCATGTTGGCAACCTTGCAATGTTGTATGAGCTAAACTGTGGCCACAAAACATGGAGGCCAACACTTGACGATGCCCAATGGCAATGTTTTCATCATTTTGCACCACAGATTTTGCAATCTATGGAAGGTTTTAGCTGGTTTGGAAAGAAAAGGGTATGTGACATGTTTTTTATTTTGTAATAAGTCCGGAATCGGTTCTTGACTTTTAGTTTTTTTTAACCTGAATCTAAACATTTTTACAAGTCCGGAACCAGTCCAGCGAACCGGTACACAGCACTACTGAATATAGTATGGTGGAAAATGATACAGTTCAGGTCTAAGTTCAAGTCGTTGCTGCATTACCTTTCAGATTTAAGCATTCCACCCGTTTGGTGAAGTCTGTAATTGCCTGTATGAAGAAAAGAACAATTTTATGAAAAAATGTCAATATCCACAAAAATCTGCACTATCAGTATCATCAACAAGTTAGTCCTACCTGCACAGACTTTGTGTTCATAATTTCTTCAGCTTTGGACTCATACCACATACCACATACATGTATACTGATACATTGTATAGTGGACAAATGTATAGCTTAAAATCTGAATGGCCACTACACTGTACATTATTTGTTGAGAAATTCAATTTTCAAGTGTCATCAATACAGCAATATTTGACTGTACACTTGATCCCTTTTTCTGGCCCATTCCATTACTTTTAATGTTCCTGTTCAGACATTTACAAACTCAGTTCTAAGAAAGATCTCTATTTTCTCAGAGTACCTCCTTGTACTTTGTATTTGCATACAGTGCATATTGCTATACCAGGAGTAGCATCAGTATATGTACCAAAGAGGTATCATACTGTCCCAAACTCTACTCCAATAACAAAGCAATAATCTCCAAGCAGATACTATGGTGGCAAAGCAGTGCCCATTGGCTAGAGGAGTGTCCATTAGCCTTCATGGCCGTACAAACTCCTCTGTCTATCTCTAAGTCTAAGGCCACAGCAAGTAATTTTTATGGATGACATCAGCGCGCGCATAAATTTTCACCTGATTTTGGAAAAAAACAAAATTTTTGTTGCCTCTGACAGTGGTCAACATGCCTAGAATGTCTGTTGCCATGCCGGAAGGTGGATGGCAGACAAGAAAAGTCTGATTCAATGTTTTGTTTCTTACTTTGATGCAGTGATATGTGATGTTGGCTGTGTGCATGTGATGTTCCCACTGAATCAAAACCATTACGATTTTTTTTTGCCCGCTCGCATTAGATTTGGAGTCTGCGGAAAATGTCATCCATAAAATTTACTTGCTGTGGCCTAATGGATTAGAACTCTCTTGCAACCGAAAGGGATCTGCTTGGAGATTACAAAGCAACACTGTCAATCATGAACAGCTGATGAGACATGTGATAGCTGTTTCCTGACCTCCAGCTGCTGCAGCACACGTGGGAGAGGTCGGATGTTGAGTTTCTGACAGTGGTCCCTGTACGCAGACACTAGCTCTTCTGTGGTGCAGGTTGCAGCTGGGTGGAGAACAAATTTTCATTTTATTTTATTTTACTGAAATTGCAACAATGCAATACGCGTGGAACAGAGGCAGCTGTTGCTGGTGTTGTGTCCCGCACATAGAAACGTATACTGGACAGACAATACTCATTTTCACTTGAGTCCAGTGGGGAAAGTCGCGTAAAGTGCCTTTCCCAAGGGCACGAGATCGGTGGCATGTCAGGACTCGAACCCGGGACCTCTTGATTCCGAGTTGCGCACGCTGCCGTTGAGCCACACGAGAACAAATTTAAAGATATAACATCATGGTCTTTATGGTTTTTGATAGCGTGTGTATGTGCTATTTGTTAAGCACAATAACTCAAAGGTTTTGGACGGTAGATGGTAGCTCTTGTGCTCAGGAAGAAGTGACATTAGCTTGGGCCCTTGGGAAGCTTAAGCCTTAAGGGTTGTAACTTGTATGTTGAGTTTCTGACAGTGGTCCCTGTACGCAGACACTAGCTCTTCTGTGGTGCAGGTTGCAACTGGTTGGAAAACAAATTAAACAAAGTGACATTTTCTTT
>NW_017803118.1:0-2558 GCF_001625305.1 Branchiostoma belcheri | reverse complement strand
ACCGTTTTGGACTCAGTTAATAGGAAATGCCCGCGTTTTTGGCGTGCTTTGTCATTATCAGATATGGCCACACCTGGCCATGCTAGCTGGGCCCGGCTGTTGTACTGCGCATCACTGTCAATGGTAGAAAATTCCCGTGCGCCTACAGAAAATAGTACCCAACGGACAACTATTGGGTACATGATTCTAAGCCACGAATATTTACCTCTTATAAATAGCTTTTAAACGTAAGCTCAATATTAGCTGACAAAATCGAAAATCCTCCTTTTATTTCAATTTCAATATTCATTAAGAAACCATAATCTCTCTTTATTTTTATTAAATGGATCGCCCAAATCACTTTCCCACAAAATGACAGGCATATACTCATATACTAGCATGCAGCAAGTCGTCACAGCTTTGTAGTACTCAAACACAGTACTCAACACACAAGCACTCCCCAATACCACTAAACAAATGATAGAAATAGAACTTATTCAATTGATACAAAGGGACTATTGTGTGATTACTCGTGTGTGTGGTTTTTTGTTTTGATACAAAGCTTGTCATCAGTTTTCCGCTTTACTAATCCTTTTGTTGTTTTAATCAAGACAGGCCCTGTCGCTCTCAGAAGCGCAGGCTTCAGATTTTTCTCAGGACAAATCGCGTCAATATGTATAATCACCGTCTTATTCTCTTGTTGTTTTATTAAAGTGGCCCATAATCACCGTTTATACTGTATTTTTTTTCAATCAAGACCCCTTTGTGAAAGAGCCCTTGCTGTCAAGACGGCGCATGTGTCCTTCCGGACTTTTAATCCAATTAAGAGAAATTCGGCGATAAAAGACAGTCGCAAGACGTGCACGACAGAAGAGTGCCAGAAGCAACCACCAGCGTCATGTCGGACAACAGCCAGCAACCCAACGCCGCTGCCGAGTTAACTTCCGCCGAGAACACCGCGCCTACCCCGGTAGACACCATGCCCTACCACGATATCACTATGACAAACCTGGACATGGCTCAGCTGACTGACGATGATGATAGGAGCTTAGTTAACTTCTCTTGGGGGAGCTTGGGGAAACCCATGAGGCCTATCTTGACTTCCTGACCGCCAGCTTAGGTGAGTTGTTGTTTGTTTTCTTTTTTGCGTTTCTTCCCCACGCTTGGGGAGCTGGGTGTCAGAGACAACTGAAGGGTCTGGGCAGAGAACAGATCATCTTGGCGGGACCTTTGCGGGACTGTAGCCGCTATGCATCAGACCATGATGCCCGCGGCGGATTGACTGATTGATTTGTTTCTTTGTCACCCGTGGGTTCCATCGTTACATGTCTATTCTTTCTTTTAATTATTTTGTCCTCAGACGAGGAGACTATACAATCGTTGGACGACGTAATGGCGGGCGACTTGGCCAGCCTTGGAGCTGGCAATACGGACGCATTGGCTGATAGCTGTAAGTCGATATATGATAGTTGTCGCTTCTTAAGTCCTATCACATCAACTTGGTAGTAGTTGCTAGTGATACAATATTGTGGTTGTGTTTTATCTCAGCCGGCGCTGGTTCAAGCCGACTGTCACAACCTCCACAAGACATGGAGCATTCCGACTCTCAAGAAGTAATGCAAACTCTGGCGCCAATTACGCTAGAGGCGTGGGACAGCGCCGGTTTTGAAGGTACATGTGTGCTATTTCGTTTAAGTTGATGCGCATTTGTGATCGTTTACACACATAACTAGCTAAGCGCCCGTTTCATTTATTTATTTATTTTTTTGCTAGATGCCGACACACCACGGTGGGCATGGTTTCTAGACGGCGCCAGCCAAACCGTCGAGGACGAGCCGATGTCCGACAGCCAGATGCAGAGCGACGTCGACGCCCAGACCCAGACCCAGGCCAGCTGGTCCTGACACGCCTCTTGATCTCCGGCTGAAAAGACCCGCCGGTGCGATCTGGGCCACGCCGGGCACCCCACACTATGAAAACTTACGTGTGCATAAGGTCGGCGGCCATCTTGCTTATTAAGTGCACACGTGACCAGGGTAACTCGACCCCAGGGCACCCTGAATTTTAAGTAGTTAGAGATGCGCAAAAGACCCTGGGAACGAGTCGTTGGTTGTACGCCTGCGCACTAGTTCGATTTGAAAAGGGGAGAATCCAAGCTTCCAGGAGCCGAAAACCGGAGCTTTTTACGGCGAATTTTTGGTAAGTTATGAGATTTTAGATTAATGACTTGCTCCCCCGGGGGTAAATGATGATCTTAATGATGTCTTGGAGTAATTAGGCTACTATTTGCGTACAGATTTTTTCTGGAATTAGCCGATTTTTGGGTGGTATCCTGACATGTCTGGGAGCCATTTTGAGATGTTTCCATTCAACGACGCTACCGTACTTTTTACGACACAAAGGATATGCATGGTTTTGTCAATAAAAATGTGTACATTGTTCTCGTTCCCCTAGATTATATTGTACGGAATAATACAGAATATAGACCTAAAATACTAGGATGTTCTGGATTTGGTAAATAGTTCTGTTTAAACAGAATTTGAATGTGTACAGACTAAAATTATAAATGATGCAAAGCC
>NW_017803117.1:2138-2559 GCF_001625305.1 Branchiostoma belcheri | reverse complement strand
CTGATGGGGGAAGAACAGATATCCGGTTGGCCTCTAGGCGCAACTCTAGGAGCTTTGGTAGATTTGAGAATGCACTAGACTGAATGTCAGTGATGTTGTTGGAGTCTAGAAACAGATATTGGAGGTTTGGTAGATCTGAGAATGTGCCAGCCTTAATGTCAGTTATCTGGTTTGAGCTTAAGTGTAATCGCATGAGACAGGGTAGATTTGAGAATGTAATTTCAGTTATCTGATTGGACTCTAGGTAAAGATACTTGATGTATGGTACACTTGAGAAGGTACCTGCATGAATGACAGTTATCTGGTTGGAGTTCATATATAAATACCCAAGATTTGGTATACCTGAAAATGTAGCACGTGAAACTTCAGTTATCTGGTTGGAGGTTATGCTCAAAAGATCAAGATTTGGTATCCTTGAGAA
>NW_017803117.1:0-1615 GCF_001625305.1 Branchiostoma belcheri | reverse complement strand
GTGTATAGTGTATTTCTATGTATTAATTTGACTTTATGTATTAGATTTTAGGGAGGTGCTATGTTTATGTTTATGTCAATTGTTTGCGTGAAAATGAATTTTTTTTGCAGCTTTCATCTCTTTGCGCTCTGCGCTCAAAACAAGTCAATTCGTTATGGCTGGCGACACAGGTTCAGTTTTGTATAGAGCTCCGGGGATTTTAAGCCAGTTCAATGTGACTACTAGGCTTTGTACCAGGGGCCCGCAGAGCTGGTATTGCTGCTTGTACAGGCCGGGCTTCATCGGGTTCAAGCTTGCAGTCAATAGATCTGCGCCAAAACAAGTCAATTCGTTGGCTTGCGTCACGGCTTATTTTTGGTTACACCCTTGTGAATAAAGCTATAAGTACAAAACAAGTCGATGCTGGTGGTTGGCGTCACGGGTTCAGTTTTGTATAGAGCTCTGAAGATATCAAGTTAATTGAATATGACTATTAGGCTGAACAGCCAGTACTCTAACACAAATAAAGACTTCGTCACGGAGCTCTGCAGTACGAAGGCCCATAAGTACACTTAGTATTTTTTATTCCACTTTTATTTTCTATGGGTACTTTGTATTTTCTATGGGTACTTTGTATTTTCTATGGGTTACTTTTATTTTCTATGGGTACTTGTTTTTTCTGTGTGTACTTTTATTTTCTATGGGTACTTTGTATTTTCTATGGGTTACTTTTATTTTCTATGGGTACTTTTATTTTCTATGGGTTACTTTTATTTTCTATGGGTACTTGTTTTTTTCTGTGTGTACTTTTATTTTCTATGGGTACTTTGTATTTTCTATGGGTTACTTTTATTTTCTATGGGTTACTTTTATTTTCTATGGGTACTTTTATTTTCTGTGGACACTTTTATTTTCTATGGGTACTTTCATTTTCTATGGACACTTTTAGTTTCTATGGGTACTTGTTTCTTTCTGTGTGTACTTCCATTTCCTATGGGTACTTTTATTTTCTATGGACACTTGTTTTTTTCTGTGTGTACTTCGCGAAGTTCTTCAGTGGCTGGCGAAGCGACATTCACTTTGTTTTTATGTGGATACTCCCATTTTTATTATGGGCGGCATATTTCTGTTTACCATTCTAGGCAACTAAATTCACTTTGAAGCTATTAAAACATAATATACGTAACACCTTAAGAAAAATTAGTTTGTTTTGCATGCAATGAACCACACGTTTATTAATTAGGCCTGATCGGTGGACAGGTTTTTCCGCAAACCCCCACATTAACATAATGTATGCCAGGATGTAATAATCACTATTTAATACTCTTAATTAATAAACGTGTGGTTCATTGCATGCAAAACAAACTAATTTTTCTTAAGGTGTTACGTATATTATGTTTTAATAGCTTCAAAGTGAATTTAGTTGCCTAGAATGGTAAACAGAAATATGCCGCCCATAATAAAAATGGGAGTATCCACATAAAAACAAAGTGAATGTCGCTTCGCCAGCCACTGAAGAACTTCGCGAAGTACACACAGAAAAAAACAAGTGTCCATAGAAAATAAAAGTACCCATAGGAAAATGGAAGTACACACAGAAAGAAACAAGTACCCATAGAAAACTAAAAGTGTCCAA
>NW_017803116.1:0-2560 GCF_001625305.1 Branchiostoma belcheri | reverse complement strand
CGCTACGGAAATGTTGACGGAAGTCTGAACAATATGTCCTAGCACCCCCGAAAATAGTATGGTCCTGTGTCCACATTAACATAATCTATGCCAGGATGTAATAATCACTATTTGATACTCCTAATTAATAAACGTGTGGAACATTGCATGCAAAACAAACAAAATTTTCTCAAAGTGTAAAGTATATTATGTTTTAATAGGTTTAAAATAAATTTAGTTGCCTAGAATGGTAAATAGAAATATACCGCCATAATAAAAATGGGAGCATCCACATCAAAGCAAAATGAATGTCGCTTCGCCAGCCACCAAAAAAACTTCGCGAAGTACACACAGAAAAAAACAAGTACCCATAGAAAATACAAAGTGCCCATAGAAAATACAAAGTGCCCATAGAAAATACAAAGTGCCCATAGAAAATACAAAGTGCCCATAGAAAATACAAAGTGCCCATAGAAAATACAAAGTGCCCATAGAAAATACAAAGTGCCCATAGAAAATACAAAGTGCCCATAGAAAATACGAAGTACCCACAGAAAAAAACAAGTACCCATAGAAAATACAAAGTACCCATAGAAAATACAAAGTGGAATAAAAAATGCTAAGTGTACCTATGGGCCTTCCTAGTCCTGTACCGATGTGCTCTAGTTCCAGTGTTGACTGAAGGTAAGTAGCGGCGGCGGGCGGGATCCAGTTACAGGATTATCACAGAAATACCACATGTTTTATCGACCAGTGCGTCACCTGTGTATTATACGGTCGTTATACCAAGATCGTATCTTTTTTTTTATATATTCCAACATTTCAAGACTAGACATGGTGACAGCACCCTCAAGTTATATCAACTTATTTTATGCCGCCACCAACGCAGGGGACAAATACAGGACAAGAAAATAATCAGGAAAGTTGTGTAAAGTGCCTTTCTGAAGGGCACAAGATCGTTGACATGTCAAGACTCGAACCCGGGACCTCTCTTGGTTCCAAGTCGAGCACGCTACCGCCACGCTACTCGAAGCTGGTGTGTTACGCCGAAAGGCGGTTATACCGGCTATACAGATACAGATACAGATACGCCACACGACCCCACATCGTATCTTTATCTTCTTTATTCTTTATTTCAGGTAAAAGAAGTACCTATTACTTACAGGAGGTATGGAAGGAAAATAATCGCTTTAAAAACGAGTAACAAATCCTCCTCCGCCGAGTTTCAAATGTGTCAGTGTAGTGGTAAACATCTTGCTAGCACTATATCGCCGAGGCAATTGTTGTAGTATCACATTTTAGGTGGAGATCCGGTCAAATGCTTCGTATCATGCACCTACGTAGTATATAATATGGTTGGTTTTCCACTAAGTAAGACCACGCCGCACGGCGTAGAATTGAGAAGAAAAACAGGTGCAATTGTTTAAATGTTACGACGTACAGCAAGATAGTTCACGAAAAACAAAAACATAATAGGTGTATAGTACAATGTATGTGACCGGGGCTTAAATGCAACTATATGTACAATAAACAAAACCATCTGTACACGTACATGTACGTGCGTCGTGAGTCTATTTAACCGTCTTTTAGTCCGTCCTCGAGCAAATCAAACAACAAGAAACAACAAAGGGTAAAAGACAACTCCGAGAGACTGGTTATATATAGCAGCCAATTTGGAAACCTTTGTTTGGGTGTATCCTACAGCCAAACAACTTGAAACTTTATAGTGTTATCTTGGAAGCAACGAATGTCCTAAACTACTGCTTGACACTTGACTTAAACAAGAACTGTGATAGATATCGTTTTACCTATGGCGAGTAAGAATGTCAAACATGCAAAGTTAAGAACACTGTGATCGGTGGATCAACATAACGGAACGTGTTGGAGAAAGGGTCATCTCAAGAGGTCTCTCAAACAAGCATCCCTGTTTACAGCGAGGTATTTCAAGTATTGGTGAAGAAGTTCTTAAAACAACAGAGAAAGGTAATCTTCTTCTGGAGTTGTTTTGCTATGCCCTAATCCTATATCTGCCACATGCGTAGTGTTTAAATCAAAAGTGGTTGAACCGAATTAACATTTCTTGGTATTGTTTTAGGCAAAAGTACACTTGCGAGGACAATACAGGTACTTCCTTGCTGTGTCTCCCTTACCATAAGATCATGGCAATACACTTACACGAAATGCTCTTAAGCTTGCTTGAAAAAGAGTACTCTCGATGAACTGACGCTTTGATGAATTCCTACTGTCTCTATTTACATAATATTTTAGTACACATAAAATCATGAATTCAGTCCTGTTTCATTCAAAGTGTAGGTATAGAAGACCCTATCGTTACGATGGACAACAAAATCGCTGTGTTTACAAGTTTGCTCCTTATCTCTTCTTGTTGACCATGGTATGAATTTACCCAGGGAAGCATCTCTAAGTTTTCGTAGATGTACTTAAATCTCACCTGTGCCTCCCCCATCTTCTAAAGTATCCTCCTTGGCTTCTCCTGATGCCGACTGCCCCATGGTTAGCTCACATTTTTGCTCAAAAGTTCGAAACAACTCTTCTTGGATGCGCTGCCCCAGACACCAGA
>NW_017803115.1:0-2562 GCF_001625305.1 Branchiostoma belcheri | reverse complement strand
AGGAGGTGCGCAGAAACAAATTGCAGTTCTTATCCTGTCAATCAGGGTGAAACCATCGCGATATCAATTGGGGGGATACCGTAACAAAAAGCTAGAGAAAAGTCACCGATAATATTATCAACTTGAATTCTGTCTTTTTTTGTGGTTGGGTGGAGACATACAAGTATGCCTAAGAGGATACAGGAGCCTACTAAGATCATCGCTATTGAAATAAAACGTTTATACCTAACGAACCCCCCACCTCCCTTCACAGGATAAATGTGTTCTAGCCGTTGGGATGAGTCATCAACAGGTAGAAGCGCTTGCACTGATGGGTTTCTAATAACGTGACTTCTACACAAACATCACAAAGGCACCTGTAGCATAGGAGGATTAACAGACTTAGTGTTGAGTGATAAATTTTAAATTATTCATAAAGGCACCTGCAGTTAACAATACCCTGGATTAACTTTATGACCCCTACCAGTTTCCCACTATAGAACATGTATAGAGCCTGCCCCAGCTAATTTCATTAACGTGGGACAAGCTGAGTCATTCACACAGGGACGTTGATAATGTCTGAGTTTCCATAGAAATAATAGATTGCCTAAAATATGGGAATAAAAAAAAACGTCGACGTGTTTGACCTTGTTGACTGTTGTGAAAAAAAGTTTAATTCAGGTCAGGTCATCCTCGAACGAGGTGCTACTCAGTATGCCCCCCACCCCCAGCACACCTGTCGCCTCTTCTGTCAGTTTCTTGAGTGTCAGGTTCGGTCGTCACCTTCCTTTCTTCGTTGCCAGAGGAGAACTTTGGCAGCCATCTCCTCATGGCGTACCACATGCCCTCCAAGGGCCAGACGTCGGTTCTGGATGGTCTTAGTGATCGGGGGTAGACCAATGTAGAGTTTTTTTTTGTTACTGATGCGGCTCTGTCAGGGAACGTTCAGTGCGAACCGAAGCAGACGCGTGTAGTTTCCGTCCAACTTCTTGGACTGGGTTTTAGGTAATGTCCATAAATCGGAGCCATACAACAGAATAGCCTCTACACATGATTGAAACACTTTTAGCTTCGTGGTGTTGTTTTAATGCACAGTTCCTGTCAGAGACACGTGACAATATGATGTTGGATGTTTCACCAAGTAAAGAAAGTGACATATTAATGACTACACCACTCGCTTAAAACAATTTTGCTAATTTATTACTAGCCCAGATAACGATCACAAATTGCAGGCACGTCAAACACGTCTATAGGATTGCTCAACTGTCGTGTGTTTACTTTTCTTACCTGTGAACTAGATTTCATAAAAGGGGCGTTCCAAAGAATATATCTATTGCTGTTCTAAGCAGAACTCCCGAAAAAAATTATTCCAAACGCTTGTGGTCACGAATTGGATTGTAGGAAAATGTAGTACTATGGGGTCTGCAAACTGTTAATGGGCTATTTTAAGCTGCTGCTCGCTTTCTCAGTCACATTTTGCATCATGGCTTTTATGAAGTTAGCCTGGATACCATCCTCTGTAGCTAACGCCAACGCACTGCTGTCACTGACAAAATATGGAGGATGGCACCAGACTACTGTACTTCACTTTATGTTTACGGTAGCAATTTTCACAGTCTGAGTAAAATGTACATGTTCACGGAACTATATGTTCGCGGTGGCGATACGTACAGGAAAAAGAAAATCCAGGAATTATTTGTTAACTGTAATGATAACTTTACTGTACAGAAGCGACAGCGAAAACAATGAAAATAAAAGTACCGTGAAAAAATCAGGAGTTAGAGATTATGATATAATCAGTTGCTATTGTTGTCATTTGCAGCCCATTCCTGCTTGTAGTCGACTTAAGTCTCTTAGAGGAGGAGAGAATCACCAGAGGAGGAGAGAATATATATAGTAATTGCAATGAACTTTATTGTATGACCTATGCACAAGGTACAGAATATGACAGCTATATCTGTACAAAAATGCTGAGACAGTTACAAATAGTATGTAGTATTAGATGAGAGGCACACGTCCTGGTTCAGGAACAAAAAATTTAAAGTCTGCTCTGCCACCATGGCAACAACAAATGACATGGTACATATTGCGTCGGTCAAGGTTTGAGACACCCAGGTAATAAGATACGCCAAAAACAGTTACTCAAACAACTGGATATGATTTTGAAAACGGTCAAACGTTTCGGGTATCATTCACTACCTTTCGTCAGTGACACTAAGAGACCAGGGGAGAATGACAGTTTTATAAGCACAAACTATTGATTGAAGATCTTTGACTAGTAATTTGCATCATTTTGTGATGTAGATGAAATTCCTGTACATTTCTAATTCCCAGAATTCTTGAAAACAGTACACAGCAGTGTACCATTCATTCGGTTCCCCTCTTAGGCTTTGCCAAAACATGGCGGTCATCTTGAAATTCGGAGGGAACTCTGGCACGAAAACTACATGGGCACAGAACTGGTAAGATGTGCAATGTTGTTCCAAACAAGCGGTGGAATGTCGTAGCAACATAGCATCAAATATTAAAGGGTAACTATTTTCACCATTAATATGATTGCTATCTTGTATTCATTCACTTAGG
>NW_017803114.1:0-2564 GCF_001625305.1 Branchiostoma belcheri | reverse complement strand
ACACATCCAAACTTACAACAGCTAGAACATGCAAACCTCCAACAACGTTAGCTCAAACAACTTCTACACTGTCAGAGGGGCAATGCCAAAAACAAGAAAACTATACAAGATTCTTTGGAAGGTAACGATAAACCTATCAATGTTTTCTTTCAACAGGGAACTACTGTTATGACATCAAAACCGACTACAGCTGAGACAACAGTACAAACTACCATGCTAACAACACAGCAAACAACACAAGAACCTACCACTGAGCGTACTTCTGCCAAGACAACAACATCATCTACAACAGTTGAGACAACCATGTCAACAGCGCAGCAAACAACATCTAAACCTACCACTCAGCGTACTTCTGGCAAGACAACCACATTCCCGATAACACAGAAACCAACGACAGAACCTACAACAGAATATACATCAGCCGCAACGACCTCTGAAACGACCCCACGTACAACCACCAAAGAGCCAACAACTGCACGCACCTCCGGCAAAACTACTATACAAACAACTGAGGTAAATTAGTGGATTTAGCACATAGGAATTAGAGATGCTAACCACCTGGTCAAGTAATAACTGCTTGGCTCAACACAAGCAACATGCACGTCAATCAAAAACATATTTTCTTCACTGACACAAAATCAAAATACTACATCACTTGAACACTATGAATCATACACTCTTTTATCCTCATCAGAAAACTACTGGTGTTACTTCTCTGCAAACAACATCTAAGTCAACCGCACCATCAACAATACAGACACCAGAGAGAGCATCAACTGAACCGACAACAGGGCACACAACAAAGAGAACAACACTGCCTACAATACACACATCCAAACTTACAACAGATAAAACATCCAAACCTCGAACAACACTTCAAACAACATTGCTTCCCACCTTACCTGCTACTTCAACAAAGATTACAACTCTAAAACGCACAGAGCCTACAACACTCACTAGTACACAGGTAGATACGGACATTTGCAACCATCAATATAAGCAATAGCCCTATTTGACACCAAAATCAACAATGATACATACAACATTTTTGGATCGCGACGATAAAACGTTGCATGTCTTTTTTCAACAGGAAACTACAATTTTGACTTCAAGGCCGACTACAACTGAGACAACAGTGCAATCAACAATGTTAACTACACAGAAAACAACATCAGTGTCTACAACTGAGCGTACTTTTAGCAAGGCAACAACGTTTCATACAACACAAAGTACCATGTCAACAACACAGAAAACAACACCAGAAACTACAACAGAACACACTACTGGCAAAACCACCACACTACCTACATCAATAAAAACATCTGAACATTCTACAGTTAAAACAACCGAAGCAGCAACGACCGCTGAAACGACGCCACACACAACAATATTCACAGTTACACCAACAAAAGAGCCAACAACTGCACGCACCACCGGCAAAACTACGATGCAAACAACGGAGGTAAATTAGTGGATTTAGCAGATAGGAATTAGAGATGCTAACCACCTGGTCAAGTAATAACTGCTTGGCTCAACACAAGCAACATGCACGTCAGTCAAAAACATATTTTCTTTACTTACACAAAATCAAAATACTGCATCACTTGAACACTGAATCATACACTCTTTTATTCTCATCAGAAAACTACTGGTGTTACTTCTCTGCAAACTACATCTAAGTCAACCACACCAACAACAATGCAGACACCAGAGAGAGCATCAACTGAACCAACAACAGGGCACACAACAAAGAGAACAACACAGCCTACAATACACACATCCAAACTTACAACAGATAGAACATCTAAACCTCGAACAACACTTCAAACAACATTGCTTCCCACCTTACCTGCTACTTCAACAAAGATTACAACTCTAAAACGCACAGAGCCTACAACACTCACTAGTACACAGGTAGATACGGACATTTGCAACCATCAATATAAACAATAGCCCTATTTGACACCAAAATCAACAATGTTACATACAAGATTTTTGAATCGCGACGATAAAACGTTGCATGTCTTTTTTTTCAACAGGTAACTACAATTTTGACTTCAGGGCCGACTACAACTGAGACAATAGTACAATCAACAATGTTAACTACACAGAAAACAACATCAGTGCCTACAACTGAGCGTACTTCTCGCAAGGCAACAACGTTACATAAAACACAAAGTACCATGTCAACAACACAGAAAACAACACCAGAATCTACGACAGAACATACTGCTGACAAAACCACCACATTACCTATATCAATAACAACATCTGAACACTCTACAATTAAAACACCCGAAGCAGCAACGACCGCTGAAACGACGCCACACACAACTATATTCACAGTTACACCAACAAAAGAGCCAACGACTGCACGCACCTCCAGCAAAACTACTATACAAACAACGGAGGTAAATTAGTGGATTTAGCAGATAGGAATTAGAGATGCTAACCACCTGGTCAAGTAATAACTGCTTGGCTCAACACAAGCAACATGCACGTCATTCAAAAACATATTTTCTTCACTGACACAAAATCAAAATGCTACATCACTCGAACACTAT
>NW_017803113.1:545727-581666 GCF_001625305.1 Branchiostoma belcheri | reverse complement strand
TTGTGTAGGAAACTGGACTCTAATGACTTGGTGTGTGATTGCCAGCTCATGTGGCTAGCTGAACTGCTGAAGAAATACTGTAACAGCAGTGTTGGGCAGAAAACTATCTTCTCAAAAGTTTATCTTTCTGAATTCTTGGTAATCTCTCTTTTACGTCTCCTTTTTATAGGAGACTGGACTCTAATGACCTGGTGTGTGACTGCCAGCCAGCAAGTCATCTGCTCAAAAAACTTTCTGAATGTAAGGCGAACACTCTACTTACATGTAGTAATACTCACTTGACCATTGCACGTATTCTTCTATAGGAGACTGGACTCTAATGACTTGGTGTGTGACTGTCAGCTCATGTGGCTTGCTGAGCTGCTGAAGAAATACAGCAGTGTTGGCAGTACCCAGGCCGCCGCCACCTGCAAGTACCCAAAGGCACTGGAGGGGAGATCTGTGTCCACCATCACTCCGGAGGAGTTCCACTGTGGTAAGACGGTAGAACCGAATGCAAGTACAATCATATACGTTGATAAAGGTTAGACATCCAGGTTTGAACTGATGAAAGACAGTATCTGTCTGTATCTGTATCTGTATCGGTATAGCTGGTATAACTGCCCTTTGGCTGGTATCAGATACGAGTGGATGCTATCTGAAACATCTGACTCCTCAGGGAATTTTTCCAGTTGTTTGGTGTATTCTGTATGACATAATGTTCTTCCTGGGTGTCTAACCTTCATAGACAAAGCTTTCTGTTGTATCTTTATACGTTGGTGAAGACTAGCCTTCTGGTGTATCATACAAATTTGTTTACAAAGACTGTACACTCTAAAAGATCTGACCTATAGACAGTAAAATGAAGGTATATGTAGCTCCATACCTCCATTCTGTTGTGATTTGCTGATGGTGCTGAATAGTACTTCTGATCTTGTAGTTTCTAAGCAAGTACCAGTACCATCATGTGCACTGCCTTCATTACTCTGTGCATGGCCTTCAAGTAGACGTACCATCAAGGGCGTAGGTTCTTGCTATGCAATGCAAATGCAAGGCAACTGGCTGGCCAGTGCTGCTATCCTCTACTTCCCTTTGTGGTGCTTCCATCAACACGAAATTGTCAACAAGTTCACCTGCATACACCACTGTTTCATGTTTTGGATGTTGGAATTTTCTTTTACACAACTAGTATTGTCTCACCTTGCTTACGTTTCAGTGTCTATCAGACACATTCCTCAGAGCTTCTGACAAGAGTTCTACTAATAGCAGCGAGAAGCAGAACTCCAGTCAGAAGCTCTGAAGAAGGTGTCTGATAGACACTGAAACGTAAGCAAGGTGAGACAATACTGGTTATGTATAAGAAAACCCCTATATCCTATACTCTACCAACCTGATGAAACTATTTTCAGACGTTTCACATCTTTCTTGTGGGCAAATTTTTCATCCTGAAAAGTTCTTGTGTCCACAATTCCTGCCCTTCAGAAAAGACAAAAGCAACCACTCAACACTGATACTGACCCCTATGACCTACGACATAGCTGCCAAGGGCTCTCCTTTTGAGATTCCTGTTTTAGCAATAAAAGAACAGCTAAATAATTACCCTTAACGAGATGATGTAACGACTACCGTGGTGAAAGGTAGAAGAGGTTTGTACCCTTTTAAGACCACACCAATTTAATTTGTTGTTTCTCGGATTTTTTCAGAAAAAAATCATGAGGGACAGCTAGGGCGAAAAAAACAGACAAAAACAGGCCAAGGCACCCCATAATAGCTGGAAATGTTATAATATGAGCCGTGAAGCGAACATACCAGGCTGGTTTATAATTAAAACAATAGATTTTGAACTTTTAATGAAACAAAATTGCATTGTTACATTGAAAAACTTAAGAACTAGGAAGAAAAGGACTTTTTTCAACCGTTGGGGACAAAATATGTCTTTCATTGAGCATTTTGCAGTTAATTTACATGTAGAACAAAAAAAATTTTTTTTTTTTGCAAATTGGAAAAAAAATGGACAGGGTGATCCGAGAAGCAACAAATTACATTGGTGTGGCCTAACAGTCAAATAATGAAGGTCGCCATTCCCTGACCTTGATGTTGATTGTTTATCCAAGCTGAGAAAACTAAAAATAAACAGAAACCCTTCCCACCACCCAACACCATTATTTATGTCACAAGTGGTGTCATTGATACATTTACATAAATATAAATATAACCTCTAACTTGAAGTAAATCTAAACATAACCTCAGTCTTTAGTTTGTTAACAGTATTCGAATTTTCGCAAGCGGTGCACACGTTAGGGCAAAACGCGTTCGAATCGTTCTATGGAACATTTGGAAGCCCGGGCCGTATGCGTTAAGAACCCCCGGGCCGTACCACTAGTTATTACACGTATCGAACGGAATCGCGGCCCATGTATGACATAAATAATTTATTATAAAATATAACCTCTTGAAGTAAATCTAAACATAACCTCTTTAGTCTGCTAACAGAATACCTGCCCATACTGCCCACACAAGTCCAAGACCAGTACAAGGAAAAGTTCAATCCAGTCAGTTAAAGGGTCCATTAAATTCTCAACCAGTAACTTAATGTAAAACCAACTCACTATTTCTGCCTTGTTTAAATTATTGCGGCATCTACAAAATGTACATGTATCAAGGAATCTAAACCTAGTTCGTAACGTTACTTTTCTCAGTCAACCAGGAAGTTTTTTGTGTTGTAGGTTTACTTCAAAGCTATATACAGCTCCCCTCACCTCACTAAGGTGTATTTCTTAACTTAAAGTATCAACGGCCTCCTTGTTTCTGAATGCAGGCCTTCCTTTTCCATCAAACTACTGTACCTGTCCTATGAACTGTCCATCAACTAGTCATGCAGGCAACTGCTTAACTGGGCGACAAACACTATGCTGTACTCTGTAGGGGTAGCCTGGGAGCCAGACTGTTTCCAGGGCCTGCACATGTAGGCTAGCCTGGATGCCAGACTGTTTCCAGGGCCTGCACAGTCATACAGGCTGGCCTGGGTGCCAGACTGTTTCCAGGGCTCCTTGGCTCTAGGTCCAACATGCCACCAAGGAAATTTACTACTGACTGTAAGAAAGGCAAACTTGGGGTTGTGGTAAAATGTCCTTGGGAGTGTGTTGGACCCAGAGCCAAGGAGCCGGCTTGTGCAGTCCCAGCAAGAAAACAGTCTGGCATCCAGGCTAATGTAGGGGTGTCTATATGGAGAAAGTTTGAACTGTAGTTTCCAACGCAAGATATTTTGAGTGTACAACGAAGGAATGAGTAGTGCACCACTCCTGTGACGTTGCGTCATTCAGAATGATGACACGTGACTCAGTGAGCAGTGGAACAAAGACAGGGGGCGCCACAGACTTTCTGCAACCTAATGTATGATCCACTGCTCAATGAGGTGTCACAGAAGCAGTGGATTGCTCATTCCTTGACAAAGACTGGAGTTGCACAGTTGAAAATTTGGGTAAATCCAACTTCTTGTGTTGGAAATTACAGTCCAAGCTTGCTTCATAATGACTTTTACCAACACAGATAAACTTTCAAGATACGGGTGTCTTTTAATTAGCCTAGTGGAGGTTGCATCTAAATTTGTGGAGTTTTCTCTCATACCAACCCAGATGGGGACTCTCCTCTGGACGAGACGCTTCCTATACGCCACAGAACCTCAAAGATCATAGGTGAATATTCCTCGTCTCTAGCCTGGATGCCAGCCTTTTTATCTTTAGTACGCTCTCTTTGTTTCTTCCTTGCCAAAAAGACTGGACCTGCTCATGTCTGGGAATTATGTTGTGTATAAAAAAGTTCATTCAATTGTCGTATGCTGGTTAGATGACGCTACACTACCACTCAAGTTTGGTATGCCTGTTCAAATTCTGAACAAAGATTCAAATGAGGGATAGAGTACAATATATGTGTGGGCCCAGTCTTTTTGGCAGTGAAGCAACAAAGAGAGTGTACAAAAGCTAAAAAAGCTGGCATCCAGGCTAAACCACTCTTTCAGCAGTGCAAAGATGCTTGACTTCGCCATTTTGACATGATCTTGTTGAGTTTTCTGAGAGTTACTTCAGAATGTCTGCACTCACTTGGATTGGTCTAACCTCAAGATCGGTTGGTCAGGTATCTTTGAACTGCTGGAAGTGGACCAGAACTTAGCAAAAGTCAATCGCATCCCACCCTTCTGTGGTAAACCCCCCCTACCCCCCAATATATTGCAATGCAAGCAACCCCAAGGAGATTTTTAAGAGAAAGTTTTAACACATATATGAAGAGTAAAGATGGCAACAGTGGATCTAGAATTGTCAGAATCGATGCACATCATCCCAGTTCCTCCTTAAATCCCAAACCTAAACCTTAATCAATATGTTTCATCCCAGATAGAACCTTAACTCCTATACATGTTAGTGCAATTGTAATATTTTCCAAGATACATTCCTATAAATATAATACCATAATCTTTAAAATCGTGTCATGCCCTGATCTTAACACATGAACACCCAGCCCCCACCATCAAACCCCATCATCTTACACATTACATAATGTGCAACAATGAATGCTTAGCTGATGTCAGAACTCAGAAGACAATGCATGTTGCCTCTATGAGATTTACACCTATGCATAATGTTACCACAGTTAATTCTTAATTTATTAAGAATTGTTTGGAGATAATATGAGACCCATTTCCATACTTACATGCACACATTTATTTTGTGCAAAAATGCTTTGCCACAAGTTCAGCCTAAGGCCACACCAATTTAATTTCTTGGTTAACGGATTCGCCCGCTTCATTTTTTTCTGATTTCAAAAAAAAAAAAAATTCAGAATCAACAGCAAAATGCTCATATTCTGCCCTGATCAGTTGAAAACAGTCCTTTTCTTGCTAGTTGTTACAGTTATTCCATCTTTCAATGCAATGGTATCATTAAAAGTTCAAAATTCATTGTTTAAATTTTGAACCAGCCTGGTGTGTTGACTTTATGGCTCCTATTGTACCATTTTGGGCCATAATAGGATGCCTAGGCCTGTTTTTATTTTTTCGCCCGCCCGCTCCATTTATATTTCTAGAAAAATCCGTTAACCAAGAAATTAAATTGGTGTGGCCTTAGGGATGTTCTTGTTGTATGTTTAATAGTCATGTTGACCATTGAAAGACTTTCATGCTTAACAGTGCCCTTGTTGATTCTAGTGAAACCTCACTTCACGGCGGAGCCTTCTGATGTTGACGTAACCCATGGCAACACGGTGTACTTCAGCTGTCACGCGGAGGGAGACCCCAAACCTGAGATCGTCTGGCTACACAACAGGTCAGTTGGGTTATGACAAAATGTTTAGACCAACGTAGTGAAGAACCAGCCAGTAGGCTTCTACTCTGGAACCCTGATACAAAGAGAAAAGTTGGACGGCCAAACGTAACACTTAAGAAACTTATAGAAACTGAAACAGGCCTGCAGGGCCTGGAACTCTCTGCGATGAAGGACAGAAAGTTCTGGAGATCAAACTTTGTCTGCTCCACCTCTTCGGAGGATGATTGATGATGATGATGATGAGAACAAAAAGGAGCATAAAGTTTTGATGAGCCATTGTTACAGTAAATTACTGCAAGGAGGTGAATGCTCATGGGATTTTGGTCAAGTCTTGTACTAGTACTACATACGTGTATATGTAGTTTAAAAACCTCTGACCACACCAGTTTAATTTCTTGGTTATCAAATTTTTTAAAGCTAACACTAGACTAATGAATATCAACAAGAAAACAGAGTCTGATGGGAAAGTCTTTACACACAGTTTCAAGGAGTGAACAGAGCGAGATGCAAGTTTTCAACCCAACCTTCTGTCTTTCTATTGTCCCCTTGCTAAAGTCTTACATAAAGATATCAGTGAACTAACAAATCAAATTATCATGAAAGTTCATCTGTGTTCAACTTGGTAGTTACATGTTTAAAGTAAAAACTTTTGGTCCAACACAAAAAATTCTCTCACCTAGAGCTTTCGACCAGTCACTCTTGTCTTCCTCAGTAGACTGACCCAGTGAAGCTTGTCACGTGGCTTCTTTGACCCAGTGTTGATGTCACACTTCAAAGAAGCCACGTGACAAGCTTCACTTCTACTGAGAAAGACCAGTGTGACTGGTCGAGAGCTCTAGGTGAGAGAATTTTTGTGTTGGACCAAAAGTTTTAACTTGAAACAACAAATTAAATTGCTGTTATCTTACTTTCCCACTCTGTATGTTCTACTCGTAGCAATGAGGTCCAGATTGATGACGAGCGGCACAACATGTTGGATGACGGAACTCTGATGATACAGGACACCAGGCCGGAGGACCAGGGCATGTACGAGTGTATGGCCAGGAACATCGCTGGCGAAGTCAAGACCAAACCTGCCGAGCTCAGATACTTCAACAGCCCAGGTATGTAAGGATAGATGTACATGTACATGTATGTGGCATGCCCTTAACACACACTTTACATGAGTGTATGGCCAGAAATACCAGGCCAGGTATGTACATTGTAAAGGATGTGTGGTCCTGATGCTGTACATGCTATGCTTCTTTCATTGTCTTTGCATGTACAAGTCAATAATTTTCAGCAGTGCAGCTTAAATTTATTTAGTGAATTAAATGCACAGAATTATAACCTCATTATGAGAGAATATGACTCATGTCAGGTGGGCAGAAGTTTCCCACAGGTCAAGGTTGTGTTTCAGTTCCATGTCTTGTTCAACTCCATAACATTTTAATACAGCTCAAATCATTCTTTAAGAATTATTACCACACCCTTTGCTTCTCCTTGTCACCTCTCAAGTTCAGTGTGTAGTGTAATTAGAAGTACAGAAACTCCCATATCACTTCAGTGCAGAGCCTTCTGACATTAAAGTACTGTATACATATTAGAATCTAATGTATAAGTCTGTGTCTTCTAGTATATCCCAATCATTCTTCTCTACTTTCAGCGAGCCCCACGTTCACGGTTAGCCCCCAGGACACAGAGGTGCTGGCAGGACAGAGTGTCACGCTGGAGTGTAGCGCCTCGGGGTACCCTCTGCCTGAAATCACGGTAACACACAACACTTACTATGGTTTCTCTACTTTATTTTTGTACTTTGATAATGGTTTATCATGTGTTACACAATCTCACGGTCAAAACTTTTGTTCCAACACAAGGGATTGTTCTCACCTAGAGCTTTCGACCAGTCACTCTGGTCTTCTTCAATAGACTGACCCAGTGAGACTACATTTGTATACCTTGTTAACTACCAACACGTTCATGATAGTCTCAGAGGCTGATTGGGTTGTGTGGTGTTACGGCAGAGCATTCAGCTCAGAACCAGAGGTCCCGGGTTCGAATCCCACCAGGTCACCAACCTTGTGCCCTTGGGAAAGGCACTTTACACGGCTTTCCTCACTTTGCTCAGGTGAAAGAGAGTTTGCCAGAATGATCATGGGCATAAAAAAAAAAGCCAAATCAAATATAGGCAATAAAAAAAGGTTGAATGGTGCACATGCATGTCTTTTGTATTAACTGTAGTGATTGGGTTTCCACCAGTGGTCCAGGCACGACAGACCGGGCCCCCCTCCCCCGGCGCTGCCGACCGATCCACGCTTCACCGTGATGCGGTCCGGAGCGCTACACATCACGAACGTGCGGCAGGAAGACCACGGGCTGTACCGCTGCAAGGCCGCGAATGATCAGGACACCATCGTGGCCACCGCCCAGCTCATCGTACAAGGTTTGTTTGTTTGTTACTTTCGTCAGAAAGTTATGTTGTTTGTATGTGTGAATGTATGCAAGTGTGTATGGATGTGGTTTAGCACGACAAGTCGAGAAGTTATGGCTGGATTGTCATGCGTAGGTCTTGATGAGGCCTCTAAACGGTTAGAATTTGGGCTCCCAGGCGGGTTGTTATGGTACTGCAGCAGAACTTCAGTTTTGCAGTGGTAGATAGCCCTTTTTCCCAGGAAGAAGCAACATAACTTTGGGCCAGCATGGGTGAATCTGTTTTTGAGTTTGAGCATTAGGGACACTTTTCACATCCATCAGTGTAATGTAGGCTTCTCTAGCTACCTGAGTATTACAAAAATAGTGAATTTGAACCCTCACAGTTTTACATGCATGAACAACTCCTCCACCCTCAGCAAATGGACTGTGAAAGTCATTATTTTTTTATCCAGATGTATACTACATTTAGGCCTGCTTTACATTGTCGTAAGCTTTTTAGCAAAAATGTTTACACTTCTCTTCTCAGCGAGGCACACCCCACAAGGCTGTTCCTCTTCAACTTAGTAATTATACTCTTGGTTTATTTCTTGTGATGGAAATTTCATCCTTGGGGCCAAACCCTCACAGCAGTTCACTTTTCCACCCCCAGCAAATGGACTGTAGAAGTCATTATTTTTTATGTACTATGGTCTGCTTTTTTATACTAGGTCTGCTTTACATTGTCATAAGTTTTTTAGCAAAAATGTTTATACTTCACTTTTCAGCATGGCGGCTGTTTCCCTTCTCTGTAGTAATCATACTCTTGGTTTATTTCTTGTCATGGAAATTTCATCCTTCGGGCTTGCTTGTTTAGGCATTATGGCAACCTTTTCACATTCGTCAGTGCAATGTAGGGTTCTCTAGCTAGCACTGGTAGAGCTGAAAATGTCTATAAAATGTTAAACGGACAATAGACCCTTTTTGGACATTCTCGAAAATTCCGGACATTTTTCAAACATTTCTAAGAATGTCTGAACAGGGGCTTTACAGGGGCTTTTTGGGGAGGACTTGCTTGTTGTGTTTTCCATTGTTCTTGAGGTGTCTGTCAGAATGTCTTTAGAAAAAAAGTGTGAAAACTGGCATGCATATGAAAAGCACTGCACAAAACCAAGACAATTTATAGGGGAGGACACCATTAATTAATAGACAGATGCTAATGCTCATTGTGCTAAACAAAGGACTGTCTCCTAGGGGTGTCCCTACCTGACGTGTGAAGAGACTATGGATATAAAATGTCCACCTTGGGTTATTTCGATGTCGTTTTTCAGTAACTATGTCTACTTAATGTTCTTCCGACTGGCCTTTGTTCAGCAATGTCTAAATCATGTCTATTGTCCGTTTAACATTTTATAGACATTTTTGGCTCTAGCTAGATCTAGCTATCCCAGTCTACACGTAATCAATTACATGCCTGAACAACTCCTCCACCCCTAGCAAATGTACTGTGAAAGTCATTATGTTTTATATCGAGATTAGGTCTGCATAAAATTGTCGTTTACTAAGCTTTTTGGCAACAGTGTTTATACTTCGCTTTTCAGCATGGTGGCTGTTTCCCTTCTCTGTAGTAATCATACTCTTGGTTTATTTCTTGTCTTGGAAATTTCATCCTTGGGGCTTGTTTGTTTAGGCATAATGGCAACCTTTCACATTCATCAGTGCAATGTAGGGTTCTCTAGCTAGCTATCCCAGTCTACACGTAATCAATTACATGCCTGAGCAACTCCTCCACCCCTAGCAAATGTACTGTAGAAGTCAAGTTTTATATCGAGATTAGGTCTGCATAAAATTGTCGTAAGCTTTTTGGCAACAATGTTTATACTTCACTTTTCAGCATGGTGGCTGTTTCTCTTCTCAGTACCGGTAGTACATGATTGTAATTATACTCTTGGTTTATTTCTTGTGATGGAAATTTCATCCTTTGGGCCAAACCTTCACGGCAGGGGTCCCAAGTGGTCGTCTGGTGTCCTGATCAGAAGTTGGGAGTTCTTGTGGGAAATGTAGCTCTTCAGGGTGAAGTGTCACCGTTTTCGCAGACAGCGTTCTGGTTTTTGACATAGCTGCTTGCATGGTTTTGCCATCAGTGTTCTGTATCCGTAAATAATTTCATCAGGTTGGTAAATGAATGAATAGCAAAGTTCTTTGATCACAACCATTTATTTTTCACGAGCCGACGTTTCGATGACCGTCTGTCATCTTCATCAGGGCAATTCTGAGTGACAGTCTGGTTTACTGTACACTGACGCTAGATGTTACCTGGTGCATAGTGCACTAAAGGTGTTACATAGTTCACATGCACGTAAGCTAGTTTTTACTGTTAACAATGCATTTCTGAACGTAGTGCAATTGTGACATGTATACTAGGCATTGTTACATCATAGGGACAGTGTATCATTAACTCTGTATCATTAGTTAGTTCTGATTTTCCGTGTTGTTGCTTGCATTCGTGGTTTTGCCATCAGTGCATGAGTTCTTGGAATGGTTCCTTTGGGGGGTTGGACGCAAGGAGAGTGAGAAATGTTCCGAAGGGCAAGGACATGACCTTCAGGGTTCATTAAACCGCTTTCAGGACTGATTTGTGCTAAGTACCTGTCACATTAAAAAAGTACCGGTAGCAACAGTTTCCAGATTACTGAATGAGAGACCTTTATTGTAACGTTACATTTATGCTCTTACAAGCTAAGTACTGGTTATGACTAAGCAGGAAAAAATTACAGTAATATATCTAACTACATACTAATGTGGTCCACTATTTACAGTTTCAACTTACTCTCACCTATTGAGGTAGTTGTATAGATGTACGAATAGATGTACGAATATATGGAGCAACTGGATATGATTTCGGAAATGGTCAGAATGTTTCCTATTTGTCCTTTTGGACTTTCAAAAAAACTGTCTTCACTTTTTGCAAATCAATCAATACGTTGTACATTGTACTTGGCGTGCTTTTCTGACAACTCCCCAGTGTCACTGACAAAAGTTAGTGGATGTGAGTAACCGTTTTTTGGCAAATTTTAGCTTTAGTTTTTTTTTCTGGCTAGTGTGAACGACCTCACCTTGCACCAAACATCTGTCCTGATCTTGACCTCGCGTCTTCACAATTATCTCTCGTCTCTCAGATGTTAGCAATCAGAGAGGTGTGTTTTGAATCAGGTTGTTTTGGCAGGAACTGCAGATCAGAGGTGAAAGTTCAGGTTTACTAACAGGTCTGCCATGAGATAAGATACAGCCTCTATCCTAACTTCTTCCTGGCTTTCTTAATCAAAAGATAGCTGATAGACATCAGAAATACATTACATTGCACCTGCACAGCTCCAATTTTACCTGACAGTGTACGTACATGTAAATGTCCTGCATACACAGGTCTGATTGTATTTCGAGCCCTGCAAGTGCCAGCCAGCATAAAAGGAGTCAGTCCTCTTCTAAGACATACCAGTTTTGTGAAGTCACTCATTGTCTTAACAGAACTACATGGCTGGTGATGATTGGAACCAAAGAGAAAGTTAGAGCGGTTAGTTAGTAGTCTAAACACTGTGTGGAATGCTCAGCCAATTATATCATTGACTGTAAGTGTTTGTTATGGTTCGAGTTTGGGTCGAATGTTAGGCTCTAACATTTTACGTCGTTAGGAGGCTTTTGATAAATCCGACGCTTCCCAGAAGGATGATCCTTTGTAGCCTCCGTAGCAGGCTTATAGAACTGGGGATTTGGTGGTCTTCGGCTGTTTTCTGATTAGCCCAGTTCTAAAAATGGGGGTAATTCAACCAGGCCGGCTATGTTGTCTATATGCAATCAGAAAGTAGCACATAAAAGATCCCAAAGACCCTGAAGATCCCCAGTTTTTGGCATGCTATGGAGGCTAGATCCTTTGTTGGTACTGCTGATAAGAAGTCGTTAAAAGGGATGCGTATCTAGGACAGTAGCTGAGGGGACGGCTGTGTGTCAGCTCTAATTTCTCTGTAATTTCTCAGTCTGGCCTTTGTAGTGTGCATGCATAGTCCAGTGATTAGTGATCCTGTAGAACTCTGGACCAAGCAGGCCTCGAAATTAACTTTTCTTCCTATTGTCCTAGCACTGTCCCAAAAATAGGTCTCAATTGTCCGAAAGTGAAGATGAACTGCCCTAATCTTGGGAAGTATTGTATGGCTTCCACGTGAACTTGAAGTCAACTTTATTTTGCTTATGTTCACTCCCATTCGCACTATAATTACAGAGTAGACAGAAATTCGGGGGATTTTTCCAGATCCAAAAGTCCAGGGGCACATGCACTTGCCTAAACAGTACTTTTACTTGCCCTGCGCAAGTGCGCAATGGGACTTGTCGAACCCAACAGCCAACTCTGTAAGTGGGAATCTTCAGTTGTCCTTGGCCCATGAAGGTGCAAGTTTGTTCCAGGTTTTCCCAAGTCTTCAGCTGAAACAAAACGTGATTTTCTAATACCTGGACTCCTGAAAGGAAATTTGAATCAGGAATACTTCCTGTGAATCTCACGCATAGACAGTGGGACGCCTTAACTTTGGCACGGTTGACTCGGACAAGCAACAAAATTCACCACATGGACAGAAGAATACCTTAACTACACTCATGTTAATCAAAATTAAAACTTTGTTGTATTTTAAATTTACCTTTTTTTAGAAGGTGCGCAGACGAGAAAACTCACAGGAAAGATCAGAGCATGAAAGTTTATCCGTGTTCATTATGACAAACAGGGCTAAACGTTCAGACCAACACTGAGTAAATTGGGACTAACTCTCTTAACCAAATTCTCAGCTGACTCCGTCCGCCTTGTTCATGATCAGCCTTGTTAAGGATCTTTGAAGGATAACTGCAAACAGTTACCCTTTAAACAATTAGCTAGACAAACCAGAAACAGGTGGATGTTGATACATCAATGAAGTTTAGACATCCAGGTAATGAGATACACACTCAAACTGTTGTAACTCAAGCAATATTGGATAGATTTTGAAAACTGCCAGACATTTCAAGTAACATTCACTACTTTTCATCAGTGACTAACAAAAAGTAGTGGATGCTACCTGAAAAGACAGTTTTCAAAATCTATCCAGTGGCTTGAGTAACTGTTTTATTGGGTAGGGGGATATATACAAAATGTAGAATGCTAAAATCTACAAGAGACATGTACAGTAATTACCAGTACACAAGGTATCTGCAAGGAGGTTATGCACGTAGTATAACCTTGGTCCGTTGGTAAAAGTTAGACATTTAGGTAATAAGATACGCCAAAAAACAGTTACTCAAGCAACTGGATATTGTTTTGGAAACGGTCAGACGTTTTAGGTAGCATCCACTAGCTTTCGTCAGTGACTGAGAGACCAGAGGAGAAATGCAGGTTTATAAGCACAAACTATTGATTGATATGGAAATAAGTGAAGACAATTTTTTGCAAGTCCAAAAAGAAACAAAAGTTAACCTTGGTCTCTATAACTACATTGTACAATTTATGTACATGTACTGTAGTACAGTGTACGGGTTCACAGACAAGAAGTCTGTTCCTAGCGACTTAGCGTGAAACTGCAGAAGACTCACGTCCGTGCAAATGTCTCTTTTTTTCCAAGAACAGAGGCTCCACTTGGCCCTGCTCCAGCACAGGGGTGCAATGGCAAGCTTTTACTCAAACAACTGGATATTATTTTGGAAACCGTTAGAAAAGCAGGTTTATAAGTACAATTAGTACTATTTTGATTGATATGCAAATAAGTATAACTTTTGTTTCCTTTTGGACTTTCAGAAAAATTGTCTTCATTATTTGCACATCAATCAATAGTTCATACTTATAAACCTGCTTTTCTTACAACTCTCCAGTGTTACTGACGAAAGGTAGTGGATACTAGCTGAAACGTCTGACCGTTTCCTAAATCATATCCAGTTGCTTGAGTAACTGTTTTTTGGCGTATCTCATTACCCGGATGTCTAACCTTCACCAAGGTAATGGCAAGCCTTGTTCAACATCCGTAACTCTGACCAGTCTGAGAATGCTACGGTAACCTTATTTGTGGCCGGCGCTGTAAATTGATTTACGTTTGCGAGGACTTAATTTCGTGGTAGGAGCCTTTAGAGTGTTTGAAGTTCGCAGTTGAAACAACCACAGTAAGCCTAGTGAAGACAAAGCATATGTTCTTGATGCTGGGCTCTAACTAAAGTTCTTTTTTCTGCATACTTGTAGCATTGCAGGGAACATTGAAAATTACTTGCACCAGACAAATTTTACCTGACTGTACTATTCAGAATTAAGGAGCTATGGATGACACAACATCAGAAATATCAGCACAGCTCCTATTTTACCTTCACCAACCTGCATACATGTATGTAGGGGTACAAATGTATATCCAACATTTTGGAACATGGAGCTCATATTTTTGATGTAATGACTTCTTTCACAATTTACAGCATTTTCTTGGTGACACCTGCAAGTTCTTTGAAATTCGTTATTTGCATTATCTCATTGGTGACCCCTGTCACAGACTTAATACTAAGCTGTGTTTTGATTTGAAAGCTTGTAATGAGTACTGGTCAACTAAAGAAATTACCCGAAGTTGCCTCAGGTCCTGTCGAGTGAACAAGAATGACTTACAGATGTGTCAGCCAAATCTGTACTATTGACCACCTCTACACCACCACCAGGGCTCAAAATACTGGGTGCATGTGCACCTTGGCACTCCCAAATTTGGAGCTGTGCACCCAATTCTTCTCTGTGGGTGCACCAGTGCACCCAAATGTTTTCGTAGCTTTATGTATGTAAAGATGTTAAACGTATAGTAGTACCGGTATACAGTATATTCTTTTAAGAATATAAACATCTAAATGTCAGAAAAATAATAAAATCATTCTTAGAGTACTTTTCTTTAGAAAAATATGAAACATAATAATTATATTATTAGTTTTGCTGACATTCTACTTATTTTATCTTAGTTATGGTGCACCAAAAAGTTTTGTGCACGGAATTTTTTTAAGGTTTCATGCACCTGAACCTACATGTACATTTATTCCCAAAAACGAATTTCAAGCCTTGACCACAATTTCCAAAGAGACAGGAACCTTTGTAGACCACGGCACTTGAGAGATGCAGACTGATGACATGATGTATTTGTTGATAAACACTATTCTCCTTCAAGTCAGAGTTGGGTGACATTCCCTGAATTTTTCTAGTCTGGCCCTTGGAAAATCAAAGAAGGGCAACTACTCTCTTCACCAAATAAGCTACCCCCAAACTAGTACTATGTTCTTTAAAGTTTAACAAACCGTGTAAAACAGCATGATTAAAGTCTTTAAAACTTGTCGTATTTGCCAAAAAGTCTGACCGAAAGTGTGTATCCTTAAACAAACTGTGTAAAACAGGATGATTAACTCTTTTAAAAGTTGTCCTGTTTGCTAAAAAGTCTGACTGCTGTCTGACAACTTTCCATCTTTCCAGTATTCAGGCCAGGGCTCCTAATACTTTTTTCAGCATACCTGCACTAGTATTGGTGCAGGTAGAATTGAAAATTACTTGCACCAGACAAGTTTTACCTGCACCACCCAGGAAGTATGTATTTCACACTAAAACTGGGTGAGATACTAGTATTTTCTTGCTGTGTGATGCTAGCTCTAGCAACAGATTTTTGTGTCACTGAAGATGGTATCATCACAGAATAAATGCATTTTCGAAAGGCACTTTTCTGTATTGACATTTTTCCTTACCTGAGAAAGACTTCAATAGCTGAAATGCGTTTGTGTGAGTATGACTAAGGTCTGACCAGGTCCGACAGCATTGGTTAGTACTGCATTTCCAGATCTGGCTATACATAGGCTTAAAAAAATTGTCTTAACTTACTTGCATATCAATCAATAGTTTGTACTTATAAACCTGGTTTTCTGACAACTCTCCAGTGTTGTCACTGATGAAAGGTAGTGGATGCTACCTGAAACATCTGACCGTTTCCAAAATCATAACTGTTGCTTGAGTGACTGTTGGCATATCTTAATAATTTTTATACAGTACCTGAATGTCTAACCCTCACCAAGTCCAGTCTTTTGCGGCTCGCCTCCTGGCGTCCGGTAACGTCATCATCAGTTTGCTCTTACGCTCTAATGCCTTCCCTAGAAGTCAGTTCTGGCGTCGATACTGCCAGTTGGTATGCAGACCTTAAATAGGCCCTGTTTCTTTTATCCTAGACATTGTATTTTTTTAAACTTATGTATTTTGTGTTGTCTATGTTGTATATGGGCTTTGCCTGAGTCAAACAATAAATAAAATAAATGTAGTGACCACCTGTTCACATACATTGTACTTTAGATTTTCTCCATCTGCTGGAGTGGTCTTCTTGGGGAATTTTGACTGTTGTTCCAAACAGGAAGCTTGACCATACCTCCGAGTGTACGGAATGTTGATCCCCACAACATGACCTACAGGGATGAAATCTAATTATATTCGCACTGCCCCACCGGGCTTTGACCGTTCTGAAGGTCATTCCTCGGAAGTCGGAAGTATAAATAGACCGTTACGCTCCTCCAGGGGACACGAATCTTGTGTGTAATCCTAATTAGGCCAAGGACCTTACAGAGCTTGAAGAATTTGCCCATCGCAAGGGACAGGTGAAACGAGTGCCTATACAGTATATGTATGATGTACCTGTGCTTAGTCCTGTTGGAGCAAGACAATCATGCCAGGTCTTTTTGGTTGCCTTCATTTTTACTTCATTTTTTTCATGGAGGTATTGTTTTTGGCGTGTCTGTGTGTGTGTGTGTGTGTGTGTGTGTGTGTGTCTGTGTCTGTGTGTGTTTCCGCAACTTTGTTGTCAGGCTTCAGAACGCCTTTATGGATTGTGATGGTATGTTCAACTTGGTAAGTCTTAGGAAGACAAAGGTCAAATAATTAGACTAGAAGGGATAGAACAGATCTACATGTAGATGAGAGACTGGTTGTATAATTGAGAAATGCACAGGAGTCTTGTTTTAATCATTCCCACATTGGACCCCAGAAGTCAAGTGGGACTTCTGACAGACAGCAGCGAAACAGAATTCGTTCTACTTCAGGCTGACTCCATTTCAAGGGTTGCAAGAGACACACGGAGTCACAGGAAATTGAAAACCAAGAAGGGAGGAGAAAACTGGTGGCCAGATCTTCTGTGATGCCCCAATGGGCAAATAATTAGACTTAGGCCACACCAATTTAATGTGTAGGTTCTCGATTTTTTTTTTTTAAATATGAAGCGACAGAGTGAAAGCAAACAGGACAAGGGATCGTTCATTTGTATGTTAGCCCCAAATGCTGTGATAGGAGCCATTAAGTCAACATACCAGGCTGGTTAACTTTGTAAATTCAAACAATGAATTTTGAACTTATAATTTATTTATTATAATAATATTTATCATTTATTATAATGAAACATTACATTGGTACATGTAGATGGAATAACTACAGTAACAACTAGGAAGACAAGGACTTTCTTCAACTTTTGATGGCCCAAATGTATGCAATTTGGAGTTAATTCAGAACCTGAATTTTTTAGCCTCCGTAGCAGACTAATAGAACTGGGGGTTTGGTGGTCTTCGCCTGTTTTCTGATTAGCCCAGTTCTAAAAACGGGGGTAATTCAACCAGGCCGGATATGCTGTCTATATGCAATCAGAAAACAGCACATAAAAGACCTTGAAGACCCCCAAAAGTTTTTGGCATGTTATGGAGGCTAAATTTTTTGCAGATCGGAAAACGATGAAGACGGTGAATCTGAGAACCAATGTATTAAATTGTTGTGGCCTAAGGAATAGGTGAGATGAAGGGACACAACCTTCTCACCCTGAACAGTCCCGAAGACAAAACAGGCGGAAACAGACAGTGATAACTTCATGTCTGTGAAACAGGTGAAAGGGAGGAACTGTGCCAAGGCCACACCAAATTGATTTCTCCGTTCTGGGATTTTTTTTGTGAGGTGAGTGAAGGAAAGGCCTTAAGGCATCCAGTAATAGCCCCAAACGCTACCAAAGGAGCCATGAAGCCAACATACCAGGCTGGTTTGTTTTTCGAACAATGAATTTTGATCAGTTTTCATCAAAATAATCCACTCCATTGATAGATGGAAAAACTGTAAGAACTATTTTTTTTAATAAGAAGACAAGGACTTTCTTCAACAGTTACTCTTCAAGTTGGTGACAAAATATGAGCATTTGCAGCTTCTTTTTCTTTTTCTTTCCTGCAAATCAGGAAGAAATGAAGCGGGTGATTCTGAGAACCAACACAACTGTTAGAAATGGTCCAAGTACTGCTTACTTTAACAGTCACCAAATTCATGATGTAGCCCCGAGGGTTTTTAGAGTCGTAAAGTCGCACATGGATACCACATGAGCAAAAGGAAACAAGGGGCTTAACGATGATGGAACCTGACGTGTTATTGGAAAGCCAGCCACAATGTAAATTGTGTGAGATTAGAAAATTAAAGAGCCAAGCTGGAAGTGGTCTCAAAAACTAATTATGGGAAAGTGAGAAGTTTTGGTCAACGTCTAACCCCCGGAAGATGGGGAACAACAGACAATAAACCGGACAGTGAGTGGGGGAGGGAGCAATGCAATGTCACAGTTTCAGTGTACATTTTTGTAGGTGCTGAGCTTTCAATTTTTTTTTTCTTTTTTTTTCTTCTTGGGTAAACTGGAGAAAAAAATTAGAAGGGAGGAAAGATTAAGAAAGGACTGGATGGATGGATGGGTTGATGGATGGATGGATGGATGGATGAAAGGGTAGATGGATGGATGAATGGATGGGTGGATGTCCTTTATTTATTGTAGCTCTTACAAGCTCAGTAAAGCAGTTCTAGGTACAGTTACAAGTGTCTGATGCAAGCGTCTGGTAACTTACAACATTTTACATAAGCTGTTTCCTTACCGGAGACCATACTGATGTTAGATTATTTTGGTTGGCTTGAAAAGAAAAAGGTTTCTCTAACTTCATACAAATAATTGAAAGCTGGTCCGTCTTCCTTGAGAAACTGACCTGCGGGATGCCCGCTTTTGAACTTGAAGCACAGAGGGGTAAGTCCTGGGAGGGGGCCACACCAGGGCTCTAGTCAGCTCAAAATTTTTTTCTGTTAGCCCAGGTTCATGATCAGACCTCGGGGGAGAGTGCTCGCAAGCTAGGGGGGTTGGGGGGGGGGATTTTGGATTTTTAAGCCTTTAAACATATAATTACCCACACTTTGAGAGGCAAATCATGGGGTGAAGAGTAGTTGTTGTTGGTCCTTTGGATGTTTTTATATTTTTCCCAAGTTTTTTGTTGATTTTGTCTGTCAAGATTGACAGATTCACCGGTAATTGACGGTAAAACGGATGCTGGCTAGAGCCCAGCTACGGGACGCCCGCTTTTGAACTTGAAGAACAGACGGGGACTTCGCCACACATTCCAGGCTGTGTTTTGGCATTAGACCGTGCGGCACCCCAGCCTGCACCTGAGCTAACATGTGCCGAGGGAGAGGGTCCAGCCCCACCGCCGTGTGTCATAACAAACAGGTGGGGACCCATCGGGAGGGTGGGGTAATCCTGTTATACAACCCTGCGTGTGTGTGTGCAGTACTGTCTTGTGATAGTTTTAACAGTAACTTGTGTAGTCTGGTGGTTCACAAGTTTTTCATCTAGGTTGAATAGTAAGAGGTTTTTCAAAGGTAACATCCGTGTCCATAATATCACCAGGGTCCATAATATCGCCACCTTGAGAAATAGTGTGCTTTAAGATATTTTTACTGCAACATACCCTAGGTATGTACATTTGAGGTGTGAAGGAGTGCATACCAAAAGTATGTTGCAGTAAAAATATCTTTAAGCACACTATTTCTCATGGTGGCGATATTATGGACCCTGGTGATATTATGGACACGGATGTTACATGTAATATTGAAAATTCAAGGGCCATAAGTCCAGTGAATGGCTTTATTACCTAGTTTCAATTTGACCGTATTCATTAATTTTTGTCTGAGATAAGATGAGGACTTGGCACCTGGTTTCCAGCATCCTCATCCAAAACCAGCCTCCTGGATTGACCCGTACAGTCATGTTTTGTGTGAAGAAACAAAGAAAGCTCCTCTGGAAAAAAAAAAAGCTGCATGGGTCAATTTTTAATTGGTCCAAGTCCAAACACAGTGTATAAAGAAATCATAACACTCACGAGCAAACCGAAGTTATCTGAGGGCAATGGGCTGGATTCTGTCCAGCATTACGCTGGCACCAGTTCAACAGTGCACTGCACGCATCTTGTTACTGTAACACAGGATAGGTGCACTCCAGGATTTAGGTAGGGAAGAGGCAAAGGTGCACCCAGGCAGTAGGGGGTCTTGGTAAGGGATACCTGACTGATGCTTTCCATTGGATTACAAGGGGGTTGGGGGGCCTTGGTCTTTGCCTTTAGGTCTGTTCTTTGTTATCTACTCTTGTCCATCAATAGTTAACTGGCTTGTCACAGTGGACTGTTGGCCTTTCTGTGAGAGGGTAACTGATATTAGCATATAGTAGAGCGGATTCATTCCTCAAGCTAACCAACATATAGAACACCGAAGTCATAACCCAGTAAAACATCTGGAGCTGCGCACTGATATTACTTACAACAGGCATTGAAATGTATGATAGTGCAGTATATTCTTGGCATCTAAGTGTCAGAAAAATAATGAAATCTTTGTTGTAGTACTAAAGTCTTGTATAAAATTTTGAAGTTAGCTCCCATTTCAGATTCAAGCTCAGAAGGGGATCACTCGATCAGTAAGATCTGTGATTGTGTTTTGTTACCTTCGCCAAGAAGGTTATGTTTTCAGTAGCGTTTGTCTGTTTGTTGGTTTGTTTGTTTGTTTGTGAACAGCATAACTCAAGAAGCTTAATATGGATTGTCATGTAACTTGGTATGTGGGTAGGTCTTGATGAGACCTAGAAATGATTAGATTTTGGGCCCCCTGGCGGCTTTTGTTGGTACTGCAGCAGAACTTCCGGTTTTGATATCTCGCGATCTAGACATGCTAGGGTCACGAATTTTGGTTGGTAGATAGCTTTTGGGGTAGGGAAGATGTGACCATGAGTTAAGACCCCCTAGCAGCTTGTTCTGGAACTGCAGGAGCGTTTCTTGAAAAATCTCCGAAGGATGATAACTCAAGAACCGGTTAACAGATTGTCATGATTTTTGGTATGTAGGCAGCTGAAGTGATGCTTGACATAATCAGATGACAATTATGCAAATCAGGAGCTAATTTGCATAATTAATGAGGAAATTCTATAAATCTGCTTCGTTCGATAATACGACTATGAAACACTTGTGACATGTAATTGAGAACTAGAAAAACATCTGAGGATATAGATTATGCAAATGAAGACCTAATTTGCATAATTAATGGCAAATTGTTATAATTTCATAGTTGTAATTGCTGGGAATTTCATACTTGCCGCATTTGGAAGTTAAGTGAAGGTGAACATCAATGAAGATAATCCATTTACATCATGACCTCATCTGCATAATTTATGAGGAAGTGCTAGAATAGCCTATTTTGTTAAGATAAGGCTGTCATTGGGTGGAGAATATGATCAACTGATGTAATCCATGCAAATGACGCTCTTATTTGCGAAATCAATTATTAAAATTGTATAATTCATTAGGCGAAGGTATGAGATCGTGGAACTCTTGTTTTATATGGTGCACCCAAAAAATTTTTCGTGCACCCAATTCATTGGGTTGGGTGCACTAGTGCACCTATTACCGAAAATGAATTTCGATCCCTGTTACAATGTACATGATGATGATGATGATGATACTAGTTACTTTTGGGTATGGAAGTCATGTATTGTTTTTGGGTGGCTGAGCTGTGGGTTTGTGTTACGGATGTTAAACAAGTCTGTCTGTCATCACATTCCATCATCTCGGACAAGACAACAGCAGGTCTACAGTACCTAGGAGATCCCGGCAGTCAAGTTTGTTTTCCCAGACGCAGTATCGAGCTTCTGCCAGCCATAACACTTCATCTGGAGTTCATTCCCGGGGTACAAGGGGTGACACCGGCTCTGTCAACAAGGCCATGTGACACACACAGGAGCACGGAACACTTGGAGTCAAGGTCACCTTGGACTTCACACTATAGCGTATCCGATTCAATATACGGCCAGAAAGTCTTTATAATGACAAAAGTGAGGTTAGGCAAGGACTGTGTCTGGATAATTTCAATGGTTATTTGGGAGTAGCTTCTTGGGGATGGTAAGTTGCAAGAGCATGGAACACTCAAGATCAAGGTCACCTTGGATTTCACACTACAACGTATCAATATACGGCCAGAAAGTCGTTATAATTACACCCAAAAGTGAGGTGATGCAAGGACTGTGTCTGGATAATTTCAACCGTTACGGTAATTTGCGAGTAGCTTCATCAAGATGGTATTAGTTGCAAAAGTGTGCAACACTCAAGGTCTCCTTGGATTTGATAAACTTTTAATTATGGCCAGAAAGTCATTATATTTACAAATGTAGCACCCATAAGTAAGGTTAGACAAGGACAGTGTCTGGATACTTTCACCAGAAATTACTAAAAGAGGGCCTGCAAGGGGGGTCCCGACAACGCTCCACGCTGAATTCGGAAACCTCTCGATTAGCTTTACGATAAATTCCAAGTGGCTACAACGTATTACGTAGAATTAAAACGCCAAATACGCTCTACGCTAAAATATTTGAGCAACCCGTCTACGCTCTGCGTAGAATTAAAACGGCCGATTACGCTCTACGGAAAAGGGCTTGCAGGCCCCCTAAAATATTACCTTGAAGTTCTTGATAAAGGTTTGCTGACAGATTTCTCTATTTCGCGGTTCCCTCTTGGGACAGAGTTCTAAGGCTGAGTGAGCCACATGTACAGACCAGATGAGATTTAAATCCGGGACATACGTATGTGTGACTGTGTAAAAAATGGGGGCATCCAAGTTATTGTACAAAGTGACATTTTTTAATGCCCGCAAGTGCGCCAAGTCTAGGAATCCTGCCAACAAGTCCCAACGGTTTTCGGATTCTCAGACAATCTGCAACTGAAGAAGGAACCGAATATATCCACAGAGACTACAGGATCGCCTAAAGTCACAAAGTGTTACGGATGAAGAATTGGGGCTTGAGTATAGCTGGAGCACATGTGAGGGTTTTAGTTGAGTGAATGATGGCTCATGTCATGCTATATACTGAAAGTAGAATATAGTCAAACCTTATGAAATAAATACTAAGCTTTAACTTCCAACACTTAGATTACAGAATTGGGACTTACCCCAAATTTTTGGTTGACTCCATCAACCTTGTTCACGGAATTGGGGTAAATTTGGTGTAAGTCCCATTTCCGTAGTCTAAATGTTGGAAGTTAAAGCTTAGTCTTTATTTCATAATGACTTGTACCAACACAGATGAACTTTCATGCTACAGTCAAACCTGTACAAGTAACCACCTCTACATAGTTTATTACATGTACATTGTATACATGATACATGTATACATAACGGGGGGTGCCCTAATTCCGACCCATCCCTAATACCGAACTAGTTTGAAAAATCCTTGTTGCGGCATTATGCATGGGAGCACGTGCCTAAAAATAATCACAAGAATGGACAATGTTTTTGTGTTGATATCGGTAATCTCACAAAGTTTGTTTTAGTTCCTACACTCCGACAACAGACGAGTGAAAAATCTGTGTGAATTCGACGCTCGTTCGGGGGTTGACGAGCGTGTCAAAAATGCAGGTTTTGCTTTTCAAACAGCCACTTTATTTGGAGCAAGTCGCGTAATCGTAAAAAGAGGACTTGTTTGGGACAGAAAACAGTTGTAGATTGTTTTAGTCATAATTTGTGTATTATAATTTCTAAACTCTCTTCTCAGATCGACCTGTGTTAAACACTAGGTCGGAATTAGGGCACCCCTGTTGCGATAGAACGTTCCACCGGCAAAATGACCAAAAAACTGCCGTGCGTTTCGTGAGCCATTACGCTTGGGTGCAAGCCGCTACACTCAAGTGAAATACACAGCTGTGCAGCTTTAATCATTGTTATCTTTATCTGTCAATATTATATCTCATGTTAGGCGAGTTTTTGGTCAGATAAACTATTACCAAAGGTCTGTGCATTTGCATGGAACATAGGTCGGAATTAAGGCACCCCCCGTTAAGGACCACCTGGCCGCAATATGTGACTAAAGATTTGACAGATCCCTCAACGAATATCGTAGAATGAATTTTAAAACATTTTTTTTTGTTTGGTTTTCTTTTATATCATTCTGTCATGTCTTGCATCATTTGCCTCCAAAATGAACCAAGTGTCACTCAAAACCATTTTTAGACACTGTATGGTATGCTCAGTGATTAACGACTAGCTGAAAAGGGGCCTAACAAGCTGGATAATGACATCAAATTAATTTAGTAGTTAACGACCCATAAATTTTGTCCATGCTCAGTTGGTGTCTGTTTCAAGTCCAGGTCTTTTTGATTAAGTCCTAATTTTGTATCAGTTTGATGGCAATTCTAACCAGTGTGATTGATGTGTAAACCATATGCCAAACTTTCAGTTGTGAATATTGTCTAAGAAATATGGCATGGGATATTTCTGTATCTTTCTTCTGTATCTGTATCAGTGTAGTATAACCGCTTTTTGGCGCAACACACTAGCTTCGCAGGCACGCGGCGCGGCGGTAGCTAGCTATATATATCACAGTCACCGAACGACTTGTTACACTCAGTCTTTGCATAGTTTCTTGAAAGTTGATTTCGTCTCTCTTTGTGGTAGTATTGGAGCAAATTACTGTACTGCTCTGTAAACTTTGAATAAAAAAATTGGAGGTCGGATTCCAAGAAGGTTCAATCCTCGCTCCTTCTGAATTGAACCTCCGTGCTTCTTCAAATAACCAACTTTCTTCAAGGAACCCATTCACACCTGGTCCCATTCTAAAGGGACTGTCTCACATATTCAGGCAGTTTTTATGTGGACCTAATGGCGTGTAAAAGAAGTTCTCACTCTAACTACTTGTAAAACAGCTGACCTTCCTGTTAATTCAGCTTGAAGATAAAACGTTCTATAAAAGGGTTCCCCCATACAGCAGTGTACAGAAGTCTTCGGGGATTGCAGAAAGTATGTTAAGGGCACCCAATGCGATTTCAGAGCAACAAAACCGGCAACTTTCTAAATCTTTGTGATGTTGACACATACTGCTTCACATTAGCACATTGGAATCAGCATTTCATACTTTGGGCATTTAAAACTACAGAAACAAACCCCAGGATGAGTCCTTTATTTTCTGGGTGGTACCCTAGAAATCAGCCCAGGGCCCTTCCAGTAACCATTTTCCGTCAGAATTTAGGGAATATTTGCTCCATGAGGGTCAATAACGTTATACATTGGGATACTGTGGTTTCAACTCAGTATTGTAGATAAATGGCTAGTAGAATATTGGCTTTGAAAAATCGGGTTTCCAAGCCCAAAAAACTGGCACTGGATGCCTTTAAGGGACAGGTCAACTCAGGAAAGCCTCTGAATAAGAAACTATGTCGTCTGTTTTTCTGTTTTGTGTTGCTGCTTCTTAAAGGTATTTGGAAGCGTGAAGGTTAAGTTAAAAAAGTAGAATTACAAACTCTCTATAGGTTTTTTTTTTCTGACAAAACAAGAATTCCTGACTCAATAGGACTTAGTTTAAGTATATTCTAGATTGTACTGTGTTTTCTTCCATTTTAGATTGTATTGTAGAATTTGTAGTACATTCCTCAATTTAAACAAACCCTATGGTACATTGCCTTATCAAGGGTAGTTGCACAGTGTGGGCACTACAGAAGTATGTATTGTTGAAGGTTAAAATGCACTTGACACCCCATTGCTTATTTTGCTAAAAGGAAGACCAAGCAAAGAGACTCAATTCAACACCTGCAAAGTTATCAACCATGTCATTGATATACAGTCATTGTAGATTATTATGCTGATATTGCAGTTAATGACTTTGTCACTACAGGCTAGCCTCCATAGCATGCCAAAAACTGGGGGGTTTGGGGGTCTTGAGGGCCTTTGGGAGCTTTTATGTGCTATTTTCTGATTGCGTATAGACAACATAGCCGGCCTGGTTGAATTACCCCCATTTTTAGAACTGGGCTAATCAGAAAACAGCCGAAGACCACCAAATCCCCAGTTCTATAAGCCTGCTACGGAGGCTAACTACAGGCCTACAGTAACTGTAATTCTGATTTTTTTGACGGTACTTTTATTTATGTTTACTGTTTTCACGGTTACTTCTGGACTTATCATTACCACTAACAAATCAATTGCAAACTTTATTTTTCCTGCCACCATGGACATACATGTACATATAGTTCTGTGAACACCTCCATTTTCCTCAGACCTTGGAATTTTGCTACTGTGAACTTAAAAGTGAATTTACAATAACCCAAATTGTGCTGCTAACAGCTACCAGCGAGCGCTGACTCATACTTGTGGGTTAACTCAATTCTTCCTGCCCCGTGTATCTATCACCTTGACCTTGGGACACCGAAGACATCATGTGGCAACCACAAGTGTCCCGTAATTAGATCACAGGGAAGACCACACTGTCCCCCACCACTGTTTGTTGACATACTGGCTCCCTGGATCTTTTGTGGAGCCGAGATGGGTAACTTCCTCCCAGACACAACAAGTGCAGAATCTTTTCTCTTAAAAGCCTGCTTCAAAGGCCCCCGTAGGACCCTCACCTAGCATCCCAGGAAGGGGGGGGTCAACTGTAAACAAAATGGAAAATGGGTTTGACAGATACTGATGCAGAGAGAAAAAGGTTTTGTTGATCTAGCTTATGAGCAACTCTCCAAGCAGAGGTTGTGGGGGAATGATCGTTAGCTTTTATATACGGCTGTTTTTTTTTCCCCGCCAATCCCACCAACGTGGCCAGCAACCTTCTCTGGCTAATGGATACTGCCTGGCCAATTTGATACTGTCTGTTTGCCAGTGAGAGGGATCTGCTTGGAGATTACTTACGAGCAACACCTACATTGTAGTAGGGGATGATTTTTAGGCGCCAGACTTACTTATTCACAGCACAAAAGCTGACGAAAGGAGTCAGACTTTGACAGATACTGATGGTAGGAAAAAAAGTTTTGTTGATCTAGCTTATGAGCGACACCTAGTGGGGGATGATTTTGCTGATACTGTAGGTTTTTAGGCGCCAGACTTACTTATTCGCAGCACAAAAGCTGACGAAAGAAGTCAGACGATTGCGATAAAAAGAAATCCTACGTGACCATTGATGCCCGGAGCAAGGTGTTGACTTAAAAGGCGCGAGGTAATGTTTACAAAACACGGGTTTAAGAGATGAAAACTGATAACTGAGTTACCCGACCTTCGTCTATACATAGCTCACCCCTTTCAACCCTTGCTAATTGGTGACACTGAGAGACACCATTCTCCACGCTCGCTGGCTACAGGGAGGTAGACTCGTGGGAATGATGGCTTGAAAAGGTAAAAAGTTAGAGGCCTTCTAATGGTTTAAGTAACAAGATCGGATCAGTCTTAATCAGAACTAATTATCCAAAGTGCTCAATGAAGAGTTAGACATCCAGGTAATGAGATACGAAAGAAAAGAGTTACTCAAGCCACTGGATAGATTTTGAAAACTGTCAGACATTTGAAGTAGCACCCAGTCAAACTGAACTGAACTGAGCCACTACTTAAGTTTTGGTCAGTAACGTAAATTTGTCAAGGTCTTTTCCAATCTAGACAGTGTCTTCAATACTAAATACTGTCAAGAAATATGGTAACCTGACATATAACATCCATGTCCATAATATCACCAGGGTCCATAATATCGAGAAATAGTGTGCTTTAAGATATTTTTACTGCAACATACTTTTGGTATGCACTCTTTCACACCTTAAATGTACATACCTAGGGTACTAGTATGTTACAGTAAAAATATCTTTAAGCACACTTTTTCTCAAGGTGGCGATATTATGGACTATGGTGATATTATGGACACAGATGTTACATATATGTACACCAATGGTTAGCACCTGCATATTGAGAAAGCCTTGCTGGTACTACATACTGTACACATGGGTTCGAGTTGTTGTCTATAAACACAACACATGTCGTGTTGGGGTGATGATTACACTACAACAGTGGTAGACTAAGTAAACTCCGAGGCATTCATCCCTGATCGCCCGAGCTTTGTACCCTTTCATTCTCCTGCCTCTCCGCTGTTTGCCGGACAACACTATTAGTTTTACAGGCTTGTGCCTTCATTCAGGCCCCCGTATTTACAAAATATTGATCGGAGATAACCACACCTTTCACAAAACGATTTACGGAATCTCCCCTTTTTCGCCGACTGAACCACATTGTGGGAGGAAAACATTCTTTCGTTAAACTTCATTATACCGTCCCTGTTTCCAAAATATGACGGATGCTTTCATGGCAGAGACAGAGACATACTGTCTGAATACTGAAGCACTCTCTGTTCTATTTTCTCTCTTAAGAGCCGTTTAGCGCGACACAAAGAGAACAAGCGTGCTCTATATGACTGTATGACACTTCCAAGGCCACAAAAACAAGAAAAAAAATCTCATTTTCACACGTAGATCCCAGGAGATCACAACTCAAGCTGTAGACCACCGTGCAGGTAACCCAATCATGACTTTTACTAACTGCCTCCTGTTTGTTGATATTCTGCAAACGTCAACAATACCTTTGTTTTTACTGAAAATACATTTACCTTGAGTCTTGCCACTGGCCATCACGTGTAATGTTAGAACATGTAAATTAGCACAGCAGAGGGCAGGAGAAAGTCGGCTCTAGGTAGCCTCCATAGCATGCCAAAAACTGGGGGTTTTGGGGGTCTTCAGGGTCTTTGGGAGCTTTTATGTGCTATTTTCTGATTGCATATAGACAACATAGCAGGCCTGGTTGAATTGGGCTGATCAGAAAATAGCCAAAGACCACCAAACCCCCAGTTCTATAAGCCTGCTACGGAGGCTAATCAGAAAACAGCCGAAGACCACCAAACCCCCAGTTCTATAAGCCTGCTACGGAGGCTATTCAGAAAACAGCCGAAGACCACCAAACCCCCAGTTCTATAAGCCTGCTACGGAGGCTAGCTCTAGGCCCATTTCTTACTAGACAGTGATCACCGAGAAGTTAAAATTTCACACATATTGAAGTACAACTTCATAGCCCAAGGGCTAAGTTACAGTTGACTGTACATAAATGTACATTTATGGTAATAATTACTGTAGACAATTTAAAAGACAGTCTACTGCCCAATCTGTCATCTTTGATGAACAAAATTAGATTAGTATGACCCTTGGTTTTATAATTAAGTATGATGCATGATACAAAGTATGGTTTAAAAGACACAAAATCGTTTAATTTGTATGAAATTCGTTGAGTGATCCATCAAATGTTTGGTCGCTCATCAGTAGTAGCCTCTACGGCTCTCGTGTAAATGGGGTGTAACAGATGCCAGCCTAGTGGGCTGGTAAAAACATCTTCACCATAGACCAGACTGTGTGTCTGAGATTTTTCACCACCACCTTAATGAGTTGTTTGGATATCTCCATTGGTAGGGACAGAGAGAGAACTTCTGAACCAAAATGGCATCACAGAGTTTCACCTGATGTCTTGTACAATAAGTCACAGGGAGGGCAAAGTGGTCCAGGCGTTTGAAGTCAATTATTGGGTATAACATTATACTAAAAACATTAAAAAAGAAGGAAACATAAAAGACAAACATTGATTTGCATTGGACAACAATGACAGAGTAATCTCCGTGAATCATTTTATTAGATTGGTGATTGAACAGCAAAGTTCTTTCTTCACAACCACTTGTTTTAATAAGAGCCGACGTTTCAATGACTTCTGTCATCTGTCATCTTGAACAGTCATAATTGCCCTGATGAAGATGACAGGCGGCCATCATCAATACGTCAGTTCTTGTTACACACAGTCAAGTGATTGTGAATAAAGAATTCTATGTCCTTCACACCTTACATAGAATATATAAAGCAAACTTTTATGCTTACTAGTATGTATTGGAAGAGTTGGTAACAAACTAATGTATTACACCTGGGGTATCTTCCAAAGAGAGAAATAGGGCTTCTATTCCTGTGAAAATATACAGGTACAGACAGATTGATGCATACGACCTTTCCCTCTCCTTGATAGGTGAACAGGTTTGACCCCTGCATCTCAAGGATCTGCCTCTTGACCTTGAACCTTTACCGTGAATTGCTTCGACCTTGGATAACTGGCATTTTTCTACACTGGGGAGTGGGGGAGGGTCCCGCACCCCACCTGGTTCTTACTAGGATGTCTCGTCTTCTGTCCAAGGGTCACTCTGCTCCGGTCTCCCTCATTTCCAAAATAACCTCCGTGCCGTTGACCTTCACTAACCTTGACGTGAGGTGTTGAAAGACGTGGAAGTACTTTTAATACAAACTTGGCAGCCTGTTTTTTGTCAGATGTAAAGTGGTGCTAACTGCTAACTGCACTTTTTATTACCATTTGAGTTCACCATCCATGTAACCTCCATTACCATTTATCTGCTGGGTTACATATACATTATGTAGATGCCACTTTGAATGAAAACAGTGTGTTTGAGAAATTGCTAGTGCAGCACCCCCAGGTATACACAGTTAACGCTAGATATGCAGGGGATACACTATAGAACGAAGATGCGCACTGTCCCTCTACACGGATAGGTGTGAAAAGGATTTTAACTGACTTAAACTTTACTTGGTAAATACCACACGGAAGAGTCTGTATCTGTATACATATAGCAGGTACAAATGTTTAACTTTTAGCAGCCCTGAGGTATAACTGTATATAACACCAGCTTCACAATCACACGGTGCAGTGATACATGTACCTGGTTATATTACACTGAATGACCTGTCACACAGTCACCTAACCTTAAAGTTTGCAGATCTAGCAGTAAGTTATGACAGTTTTACAGTTTTAAAGCTATCTAGTGAGGATGCTACTAACTGTCGTTTGTGGCAGTTTGATGTGCCTCATCCTTTTGACACATACCAGAGGAATGACATCCTTGTTGATCTCGTCTTGTCAAGACAAAGTGGTGTTGTGTCTGGCAGAAGCCTGGAAACCAAACGAAATGATTGAATGGAGCCTCCTGTTATCTCAACAAAGTTTAGGGTTTCTCTCACATGTGTGTGTGATCATAGGGTATATGCAATTTGTGTACCTACAATGTATCACAAGACTTGCTTCATCACTAGATAGCTTTGAACAATGCTTATGGTTAGATGTGCAAAGGTTAGGTGTAACAAGTCGTTCGGTGTAGCCAGCTGCCGCCGCCCCGCGTGCCTGCGAAGCTAGTATGTTACAACGAAGGGCGGTTATACCGGTTATACAGATACAGATGCTGCTGTGTTACGCCAAAGGGCGGTTATACCGGCTTTACAGATACAGAAGCTGGTGTGTTACACCGAAGGGCGGTTATACTGGGTATACAGATACAGAAGCTGGTGTGTTACACCGAAGGGCAGTGATACAATGTATCAGCTATACACTCAGATGCAGAAGCAGGTGTGTTATGCCAAGGGGCAGTTATACCAGCTAATATTTAGATACAGATACCTGGGTGATTCCTGGTGTTTGGTAGGCCTGCCTTAATATATTGTGGGTAGAGTGAGAGAAAGCATGAACCAAAGTTTGTTGCTGATTGAGATAAACAGAATGACACAGCTGGTATTGCCAGTAACCTACAATAGTCTAAACTGTATATTATCCATCTTAGAAACACTAGAGGAAAGTTACAAAAGCCATATTTTTCACAGACATACAAACTTTGAAAATACCGGTAGTTCTTGCAAAATGCATACAAATAGTGTCTTTTTAGTTGTTTGAAAGAAAGACTATTGTACGTTTATGCTCTTACGAGCCAAGTACTATGAATGAATGAATGAATGAATCATGAATGAATGAATGAACAAACAAACAAACGAATGAATGAATCGCTGTCACCAAGTACAGTAGGGGCATTGTCATTAGATAGCTTTAAACAATGTCTAGAGTTACACATGTAGATGTCCAAGGGCTAGGTGTAACAAGTCGTTCGGTGTGATATAACTAGCTGCCGCTGCGCCGGGTGCCTGCGAAGCTGGTGTGTTACGCCGAAAGGTGGTTATACCGGCTATACAGAATCTGATACAGAAGCTGGTGTGTTACGCCGAAGGGCAGTTATACCGGCTATACAGATACAGAAGCTGGTGTGTTACGCCGTAGGGCGGTTATACTGGCTATACAGATACAGAAGCTGGTGTGTTACGCCGAAGGGCGGTTATACCGGCTATACAGATACAGAAGCTGGTGTGTTACGCCGAAGGGCGGTTATACCGGCTATACAGATACAGAAGCTGGTGTGTTACGCGGAAAGGCAGTTATACCGGCTATACAGATACAGAAGCTGGTGTGTTATGCCGAAAGGCAGTTATACCGGCTATACAGAAGCTGATGTGTTACGACAAAGAGCGGTTATACCGGCTATACAGATACAGAAGCTGGTGTGTTACGCCGAAGGGCGGTTATACCGGCTATACAGATACAGAAGCTGGTGTGTTACGCCGAAGGGCGGTTATACCGGCTATACAGATACAGAAGCTGGTGTGTTACACCGAAAGGCAGTTATACCGGCTATACAGATACAGAAGCGGGTATGTTACACCGAAGGGTGGTTATACCGAAAGGCGGTTATACCGGCTATACAGATACAGATCTGGAGATAAGGTCTTTGACCGCCTTGACAGCTGTTGATGCCCTCAAACTGGTTTCTGTACTCCTGTAACAGTAATCCCTATCTACTAATCTGTGAAGGGTTGTGTAGGTCATCTTTTTGACACCCTGGTATGTAAATATCCTGTCTTCATGGGTTATTAGGTCCCATGTTTAGAGAACAGAATGTTATACACAAGGAAATTGTTACTCAAGCAACTGGATAGATTTTGAAAACTGTCAGATGTTTCAAGTACATGTAGCATCTACTATTACTTTAAAATTTCGTAAGTGACTGAAAGTAAGTGGATGCTACTTGAAATGTCTGACAGTTTTCCAAATCTATCCAGTTGCTTGAGTAACAATTTCCAAGTGTATCTCATTACCTGGATGTCTAACATTCATCCACCTACATGTAGAGAACTGAATGCTTTGAGGCGCCTAAGAAGTGAAATATTTCACCATATCAGATTCTTGAATATCAGTTACAGTATTTGTCCTTGATTTCTTTAACAAAGTCTCGTTCGTTGAATATCTGACAATCACAGGATTCCATATTGTGAAAATGATACTACCAGCAGAAAGGACTGAGTTCATACTTTTGTACAATCAAGCCTGTACAAGTAACCACCTCTACATAAGGACCACCTCTACATAAGGACCACCTGGCCATTGATATACAGTCAAACCTGTACTAGTGGCCACCTCTACATAAGGACCACCTGGCCATTGATATACAGTCAAACCTGTACTAGTGACCACCTCTACATAAGGACCACCTGGCCATTGATATACAGTCAAAACTGTACTACTACTAGTGACCACCTCTACATAAGGACCACCTGGCCATTAATATACAGTCAAACCCGTACTAGTGACCACCTCTACATAAGGACCACCTGGCCATAGATATACAGTCAAACCTGTACTAGTGACCACCTCTACATAAGGACCACCTGGCCATTGATATACAGTCAAACCTGTACAAGTGACCACCTCTACATAAGGACCACCTGGGCATTGATATACAGTCAAACCCGTACTAGTGGCCACCTCTACATAAGGACCACCTGGGCATTGATATACAGTCAAACCTGTACTAGTGACCACCTCCACATAAGGACCACCTGGCCATTGATATACAGTCAAACCTGTACTAGTGACCACCTCCACATAAGGACCACCTGGTCATTGATATACAGTCAAACCTGTACTAGTGACCACCTCTACATAAGGACCATCTGGCCATTGATATACTGTCAAACCTGTACTAGTGACCACCTCTACATAAGGACCACCTGGCCATTGTGACCACTTTTTGGTGGTCCCTTAGATAATTTTTCCCATAGACGCAAGCATAAAGAATCCTGTCTAAAGTGACCACCTGTCCACATAGACCAGATTTTAACAGTTCCGTGGATAATTTTTTCCATTGACATAAGCGTCAAGAATCCTGTCCATAGTGACCACCTGTCCATATAGACCCGATTTTAACTGTACAGTTCCATGCCTTTGGATAATTTTTCCTATTGACATAAGCATCAAGAATCCTGTCTATAGTAAACCACCTGTCCACATAGACCAGATTTTTTCCAGGCCCCTGAATGGCCTTGTTGGGCAGTTTTGACTGCAGTCAGTCTACTTTGGAAAAGATAACAGTGTCATTCATATGTCAACACCCCTGATGTTGTTGTTGTAGGAAAGTACAAGTTCCGGTGATAGTCCAGACAGGTAGTGCGCTGCCTCTCAAGACAGTTTACACTGACACCTGCCTTGTTTTCTCAGGAGAGAAAATAGTTTGACAACCCTTTTGCAGGGCTCGAAATACTGGATGCATGTGCACCTTGGTGCACCCAAATTTGGAGCTGTTCACAAAGTTTTTTTCTGTGGGTGCACTGGTGCACTCAAATATTTTCGTAGGCTTACATATGTAAAGATGTTAAAAGTATAGTTAAGTATACAAGATATTCTTAACATCTAAATCATGTCAGAAAAATAGTAAAATCAATAATATTTGTTAATTTAAAAAAGTACTTTTTGAAATGAAACATAATTAGTTTCTGCTGACATTCTACTAAGTCTTATTTTGTTTCATATGGTGCACCCAAAAAATTGTTTGTGCATCCAATTTTTTAGGTTTGGTTTCACCTATATATATTTCACTTTTCACCAATAAACTAGTGGACGTCCCAATCACTAAGTACCTAATACCAGCCCAGAAGAGAACAAGAAATAGCCATGCCTTTAAGTACCAGAGTTACCAACCAAGAATTGAGGCGTTCAAGGGTTAGGTGTAACAAGTCGATCAGTGTAATGTAGCCAGCTGCCGCCGCGCCGCGTACCTGCGAAGCTGGTGTGTTACACCAAAAGGCGGTTATACCGGCTATACAGATACAGAAGCTGGTGTCTTACGCCGAAGGGTGGTTATACCGGCTATACAGATACAGAAGCTGGTGTGTTACACCAAAAGGCGGTTATACCGGCTATACAGATACAGAAGCTGGTGTGTTACACCAAAAGGCGGTTATACCGGCTATACAGATACAGAATCTGATACATATTTCCAAAAATGAATTTCGAGCCCTGCAGTTTGCACTGATACCTGCCATGTTTTCAACGGGAGACAAAATAGTTTGAGGACCGTTTTGACAGGACCCGTCCTTCCCAGGTCTTCTCGATTACTAACTGAGGACTGCCTGTCTGAAGTCAAGAGCCTGGAAAGAAGAATGTTTGTTGCCTGAGAAAATGTGGGAGTAGCTACAGTCTTGAAGCTTGGTGAAAGGAGAGTGACATACTGTTACCGTATACTGGGCACTTACAGCCCTATCTATGGGTTTTACCCCTTCTTGTGATCCAGTGTAGTTCATTACAGGTTGTCCATATTAATGCATTAATTCAATTAGAACTTCAAAATTCATGCTTTGAATTATGAACCTGCAAAGTACAAGGATATTGACTTTGTTGCTTGTCTATAAGTATAATAGGATGCCTGTGTTCATTCTTTTTTTTTCACCCATCCGCTTCATTGTTGATTTCCCGCAAAAAATCAGGGAAGGAAGAAATAGAATTTGTGTGGCCTTAAATTGAACAAACATGACACTGTGAAGACACAACTGTATTTAATTCTATCCATGCTCCCACGAAAGGTGTCAACTACATTTTGTATGTGGTCTTGTTCAAGACTGGCCTCTGGGACGTCACCTGTCAAAATGAAAAATAGATAGGAAAGTTATCTATAATCAGCATCACAACCAGGTCATGTCACTCTGTGTGCACCAGGTTCTTAGGCCACCACAGTGTTCGGTTTCACAAATCATGCAAGTCTGAATATCATTATTAACCTTCTGCCAATGCCCTGTGAAGGAACAGGCCACTTCTGTGTTTAACCTTTAGTGCAAAAGGGTCTTTAATAGGCCACCACAGTCTGGGGTTTCATGAAATGTGCATGATAAACTCCCACCCTAGCCTGG
>NW_017803113.1:508421-545466 GCF_001625305.1 Branchiostoma belcheri | reverse complement strand
CCAGATGGTACCCAGGCTACTCCGACACTTCTCTAAAGGCATAAAAATGACATAGGAAAGTTATCTAATTTATATTCATTCAGTATCACATACAGGTCAAGTGCTGCAGATTCTTAGGCCACCACAGTGCTTGTGTTTCACAAAATGTGCAGGTCTGAATATCATTATTAATGCCCACAGTTCTATACAGGCAGAAAAACAACATAGGAAAGTTATCTATACAATGTAAAATATACTGTAAATATGTAGCTATAATCTGACTGCATCGCATAAATTTGTACAGATCACTTCTGTGTTGCCAAGTTCATCAATATCTTTGGCCACCGCAGCCTTGGATTTCACAGAGCACAGCAAGTCGCAATATCATGATTAACCCCCACAGTTCTGGTTTAAGGCCTGAGGAGAAGACCCTTACCTGGAAAGTTATCTATAATGAGAAGTTTATTGCAAATCTATGCCCAAAGGCTAAGTGCAAGTTACAAACATAAAAGAACATTGAAACAGAGTATAAAATAACTTCAAAATGTACATAATGAAGTCTTATTGTCTAAAACTATAATTGCTATGTCTAAAACGTATGTCTGTGAAAGTTTTGACTTCTCTTTTCTAAACCATGGAAGACGTAATGTCCCACCGTTTCTATGATTATAATTATGATTCTATTATCAGTATTACATACAGGTCACTTGCAGAATCTTATTAAGTCCTGGTCTTGGTTTCATCAAATGTGCAAGTCGAAATATCACCATTAACCCCCACAGTTCTGGTTTAAGGCCTGAGGAGAAGACCCTTACCTGGAAGGGGGCCAGAATTGACAACATGATACCTGTGTACGATAACACATGCCTGCCAAGGGAGACTCTGTCTCCCCAGGAAGTCCTCAAAAAGTAATGATGCAAGGAACTTTCAGCAGCCTTAATTGGGAAACACAGCTACTGTGGCTCTGCTATTGAACTTGGGTGTTATATGGTCCTGGCAGAATGTCCTCAGGATGTCCTCAGCTTTGGTCCATGCATTTCCCCAGAACTATCGTAGAGTGGAACTTGTTGCCACCAAGCACAGTTGGGGCATCGTCACTAGAAAGCTTTAAACAACTTCTGCAATTAAATGTGCAAAGATTGAGTGTTACAATTCATTCGGTGTGATGTAGCTAGCTGCCGCCGCGCCGCGTGCCTGCGAAGCTGGTGTGTTACACCGAAGGGCGGTTATACCGACTATACTGATACAGATACAGATACCTTCTTAACATGAATATTGACCATAAGTTGGATATTGATACTGAGCCAATACATTAAGTACAATGTATTCGAGGTTTTGTTCTTGGATCTAAAAAATATGCTTAACTGGAAAAATGACAAAACTTAAAGTTTATTGAGTTTCATGTAGTGAAGACTGTCATGTTCAAGTTTTCCTCCCTGCCCTCTGCTTTTATGATGTCCGCTTGCTGTGTTTTCTTCTTAAAATGCCAGAGAACCAAAGAAATAAATTGGTGCGGGCTAATCTTTTTAACAGTATCCATATAGATATACAGTAGTCTTCTGTTCAAGGCTTACATGTACAATGTACATAGACACACATTCCTACACAAGACATAACTGGTAGTACACTGCTGTAGGACTGGTGATATGAAGTCCAATACAAACTTAAGGAAAATTTTGTACTTGTAAGTTACATAAATTGTGATACAAAATTTGCTTTTGAATTTGTCCAGGCACCACCCCTTCTATGTCCATGTAAGTTGGATATGGATAGACTTCTTGGTCACCAGCCAAAGTTAGCATAGCAGAGACACTCCTCTGATACTTGATAGACCAACTCTGTCAAAAAGTTTTTCTTGGTCATACAGGTTCACTTATCAAGCCTTATATCAGTGTGTGATGATAATCTTTAAGAAAAATATATGATGCCGTCAGAAGTTGTGTAACATTAGAGGCCGGTAGACACATTCGAACTGTAATTTGTTTCCTTGGATTTAAGCCAAAGGCCTTTGACTTAGGCGTTGAATTCTTTTGTGCCTTCCATGTGTTCTGACTTTATCCTGGCTACATTTGGTGGACTTCGGGCAAGCACACTTAGATTAGGCTGCAAATTCCACCTTCATGGTGACTGCTTTTTGGAAAAAGACTAGCCTCCGTAGCAGGCTTATAGAACTGGGGTTTGGTGGTCTTCGGCTGTTTTCTGATTAGCCCAGTTCTAAAAACGGGGGTAATTCAACCAGGCCGGCTATGCTGTCTATATGCAATCAGAAAATAGCACATAAAATCACGCATTTAGACCCTGAAGACCCTCAAAACCCCCAGATTTTGGCATGCTATGGAGGCTAAAAAGAGACAGGGTTGGTATCATGTTTGTATTGTCGTTGTCTGCTTTGCCAATGGATTTGGGTGGTCATGATCTGGTGGCCACACACCACAAGGTTTCTCTCACCTTTTTGTTCCTCTGCCCCACACAAAGGTATACCGTATATTCAGAAACTTTCTCTGGGTTTTTGTTTTTAAGGTTTTATTAACGACAACTTTGTACCGCGAAATCTAAACACTGTGATCGTGTTTTGATAGGTCTATTGTAGTGCAGAATTGTTTAAAACTTGAGAAACTTCACACACTGTGAAAAGTTCATTTTCCCTCTTATCACAAAAAGCACCCAAAAGTTTCTGCACTTACAGTAACACTGACTACAGCAGACAGTGATTCATTCAAAACCTCACCTCAAAAAAAAAAAAGAGAGAAAAGAAAGCTTATGCTCTGATCGGGTTTCGGTAGGACAAGTTCTTTCTCAATGAGAGAATTTACCCCAAAGGTCATGTTGATAGTAAACAAAGCCACATGAGTATACGCTGATACTATCTCACGCTAATGTTACCGTAAAATCTCGTAACTGCAGCCGCACAAAAAGTAGTCAAAAGTTACGCCAAGTTCAAGTTAGAGGCCACGGAACGGTTAATTTGGGTAACAGTTTAAGCACCAAGGCCAAGCAGAATTGTCTGGTAGACTCATTTACTGTTCTAACCACCAGATTGGTGGATAGCTTAGTTACAAAACAAACAGGAGTTACCGTAGGGTGCTCACACAGTACTATAGGCAAGGGGCTAGCCCAGTCTGTGGGCCACTCATTAGCTCACCTGCCAGTAGGCATAGCAGGGAAGGTGTACGTTTCTCTCTGCCTGTCCTTCGTGGCTCGTCAAGCCTCCAGCCAACCATCTCCAGGCACTGTGAGCTGGGAGGAGTGGTCTACATACAGGACGGGAGAGAGAGAAAGGGTCTTCGGGGGAAACATACAGCAGTGATTTTTGTTGCAGGACTGGAAAAGATTTTGTGGAGCGGGGAAAGAAAGACCTCAGGCCTGCAGGAAGCCTGGATGGTGTGGTGTGCTTTTGGAGGGGTGGGCTTTTCGTGACCGGCTGCCAATCTTCAGCAAAGGAGAGAGACGTCTTCAATTAGGAAGGAAAGCAGGAAGGAGCTACCTATGTGCACCCTTGCTGTCTTGTTTTGTACGTGACTGGGGAAAACTGAACAAGGAACATAATTTTTTTCTTGGGGTGTCCTTTTTGAAGACTTCTTGCCAACTCAGTCAAGGTAGAGAGATCTTCAACTGTGGTGGAAAGCCTGAAGGAATTTAGTGAAGTGAACACTCTTTTTTGCTTTGTTTTGCATGTGACTGGAAAAAACTGATCTTTGCAACAAGAAACAAGAATTCTCATTCCAGGGAAAATCTTTAACTGTGTGGAAAGCAGGAAGGAAGCTAGAGCCACACTCTTTATGTCTTCTTGTGCCTGGGAAAAAAAAACTATCAACCAATCCAGGAACATAATTTTACTATACGCGAACCACTCCAATTAATCTGCATCTCGTTAAAGAAAAGTACTCGGAGGAGGAAACTGTCACGCATCTTCTACAGTAACAACTGAGAGCTGTTGGTCATTGGAGAACCGAGACACTGTGTGTAAAGAATTCTAGGGGACAAAAGGGCAAGGCCGGAGAGTCTGTGGATACTGAACTCGGAGCCAAGGGAAACACGGGCAGCCAATATCACGTAAAGGGAAAGAAGGCACACTTGCAACTTTATTCTACGCTGTCAGAAGTAATTGGCAAGTTTGCAGGGGGAATTGCTCGGATCTGTACCCAATTTGTGTGAAGAAAATTGTGCCCTGGGACTGTGTCATTATAACTGCACCACAGGTCAGGTGTAGGCAGGAATTTGCGGTCACGTGCGGGCAAAAAACGGCTACAATTGACAACCTATCTTTGGAGCGGAGCACGAATCCGGAAAAAAAAGTGAGGTTCATTCTTGGCTTGTAGATTCCATTTATAAGCCAATCCAGATCCAGAGTTAGGGTCTCTTGGTATTCGAGTCTGTGTATCTGGCAAAGAAGAAGGAATCCACCTGTTTAGCACACTACCCTCCTATTCGGGACACGGGGAAATGAGGACTCGGTTATAAGACTGACAATCAGGGCTAGGATCTGGGTCAGAGGTGTCAGATCCAACCCAAGAGGTCACAAGAGAGGAGGCACCTTCGCACTTGGAGGCAGGGATCATTTGCTAATCATGTCCTTCAAGCGGTCCAACGCACGCAGGTAACCATGACTGGAAAGAGTCTTTCTCTCGGATTTTTCATTTTTATTTGTGTCAAGCTGCTATTCTTCTGCCAGCAGTGTAGTGCGGAGGGCAGCTATTATCTGTATCGGACTCGCAGCCCCCCCAAACTGCGCTCGGTGCTGTACAACCTGGGCCTGTCACAGTCACGTCCCATACAGAGAGCTGGCACCGCGTCCAACCAGTTGTCACCTCCCTCCCCCCAGGGCTATTCTTCATATTATGTGGTGTCTCAACCGTCAACCTCCAGGGCAGCAGCAGCGATCAGTCGAGGAAACAACAGGCAACAACAACGTGTACAGCCTTCTTCTTCATCGGGTTTTCCCAATCGCGGCGCAAGAACCAAAGTTAAGAACAGACGTCGTCCTTCCGTAACTCCCGCAAGTGGTGGTGGCAGCACTCCTACACAAGACATAGTGCACGGAAGCGTGAATACTCTTAACAGGAACAGGCTGGACTGTCACGGGGGAATTTGCAGGAACACGCAGACCTCGACGCAGGTGAGGAGGAGGTACCAGTACCCGTACGTGTACTACACGGTCGGCGCCACGCAGCGATGGATCACGATTCGCCCCATGACCGGCGGGGACAAGAAGACGAAGAAGGAAAAAAAGCCGACGGTCGTAGAAGAGGAGGTGGTACCTACAGAGAAACCGCAACCGCCGGTAACTGAGCCACCAATGGCGGTCACCCCGGGTTGGACCGATTTCAGCTTCCCAGCGGGTGGATACGAGGCGCAAAACGATCAAGACGTCAGCGGAGCTGCAAGAGACACTCACTCAAAGATTGATGCCAGGAAGAAGCCGCCAAGCCTCCTTCAGAAAGTCCTGACGTCAAGCGAAGACGGAGACGATTCGAAGAGGGAGAAGGAGATAAATGCGAACTTCGTTGCCTACCTCAGCGATGCCATGAGGCCTGCGGAACAGGAGGAGAGCATCAGCGAGGAGTGGAACACATTCATGAAACAAGACACCGATGTGAAACCCGACACCGATTCGAAACCCGACACCGGCAGGAGCAATGCAAACGAAGAATCGAAAAGCCCTCGGGAGACAACAGGCGACGTAAAACTCAACACGTTCGCAGTGACTTACAACAACGGAGGAAATGTCGTCGTGGACGGAAGAAACACAGGAAACAATAACTTCCAATCTGCAAGTAGTAGTAGTACCGTTAGTAGTAGCTCAGTGGAAACGTCTACCACTCACAGCATGGCAAGGAAGAAAGTTGAGAGAACTGGCAGGGTGAGCAACACCTATCGCGTCACGTACGAGGAAAGCCAAACAGCTGATGAGATTACCGGTAATGCGAAAAAGACGACAGCAGAAGCCGGAAAGACAAGCTCGTTAGGCCAGCCGGCTGTGTTGAAAAAGGTCGAGAGAGCACCCACCGGTACAAATTCCTTCCTAGTTACATATGGAGAGGAAGACCCTACTAATGTCCCACCCTCTCACAATGCAAAAAAGACTTCCCTGACACTAACACAATTGTCAGAAGATGAAAGTACAAGAAACATTGGTGGTGAACACAGAATAGCCGAACCCAGGACCTACCAAGTCACGTATCGCGACGGAAGAATCGTGACCAAAGTTGTAGGCCAAAGTGAAGCGTCACGAAGGACTGATGACGTAGAACATTCGTCAGAAAGTTACGGCCAGATCGCAGAAATCGTGTCAGGCGAATCCGACAATGACAACACACCAAAACCTGCAGCTTCAAACTCAAGAAGTACAACAAGCAGCAACAACAATGCGGAAGAAACTCCTGCACAGATGAGGGCTAGGATTGCCGAGATGTACAACCTGCAAATACAGCGTTCGCTGAACAACCGAAATAGGGAACAGCTCCGCCTACAGCTTGCAAACCGGGGTCAGACTGCTAGAAACCGCGCTACCATTCTCAGCCGACCAATACCAGCTTCTACCAGCCAGTCCACAACAAGTCAGGGATCTCAAAGAAACATGGGTGGTCAACTCTACAGACTTTTAGGTAGGCAAGACAGTAAGGGGAATCCTCCCACAAGACAAACTGGACAAACGAGTAGTAACTCCCAGGACTTAGAAAGGAGTGAAGATCGGCAACATGAAAGTCGGGTAGTAATTGAGGAGGAGGAGCAACCAAGGGTTAGACACAGACTGAGACATGACAGAATAGGCCACAGGGAGGGTCAAATTAACAGTCAATACGGACAGATTGCAAACATTGGTGAGTCCGAAGAAGTGGCAGTTGGAAACAGTAACAACCCCACCGCCGATTCTGCATCGTCAGAAGAGATAGAAGGAGAACACGGTTACTTGAACAGCCCTCCCAACATCATTGTTGACAGGCAAAGAGCAAACCCACACCGCAACAGGCCCTTCATAGAGCAGAGGTACCTGAATTCGCTCGCAGATGTAGTCCAAAACAGCCACCCAGCACAAAGAGGCCACAATACGGACAGAAGGAATGACCAGGGAAGGAGGCAAGGTTGTCATTTTCTTATTAACCTTTTTCTTTATTAGACTCTTTAGCATCTGTATCTGTATAGCCGGTATAACTGACCCTTTGCTTAACACACCAGCTTGCTATCTACGTTAGGATGCCCCTACTAGGTGGCAGTGAGTTCCACTCTACAATTACATGATGTATAATGATCATAGTTATAGGAGAAACAGGTTTTTGAACACGTTAATGCTGGGATGATAACTCTCACTTCTGTGTCTGTATCTGTATAGCCAGTATAACCGCCCTTCGGCGTAACACACCAGCTTCTGTATCTGTATAGCCGGTATAACCGCCCTTCGGCGTAACACACCAGCTTCTGTATCTGTATAGCCGGTCATTGAACACGTTAATGCTGGGATGATAGCTCTCACTTTTGTGTCTGTATCTGTATAGCCAGTATAACCACCCTTCGGCGTAACACACCAGCTTCTGTATCATTCTGTATAGCCGGTATAACCGCCTTTCGGCATAACACACCAGCTGGTACTTGTTTTCTGTTCTGAGCTGGTTTTAGATACTTAAGTTGGTACGTCCACTAGTTTATCACTCCGAATATCAGTCATTTTGTACATCATGCATAGTCTCTGGATGTTTCTACTTTAAGGGAAGCCAAGTTACAATTTCTGTCTCTAGCCTGTCCCATTTTGCATCATTGCCTCTGTTGTGATAGTCTTTACTTAAGGTAGGCAAGGTTGCGATTTTTTTTCTGTATCCTTCGTTCCTCTGTAGCATCAATTCTGTTGTGATAGTCTCTACTTAGAGGTGGACAGCCTGTCTGCGTAAGCTTGTCATAACAGTCTACTGTTAGGCGACAAGTCCTGTGTGTAAGCTGCGTGACTGTCTGGCTCCAGAGTACCAGTTGCACCTGTGACATATTACAGATAATGTCAGCCCAGGAGAGGGCCATTTACAGTAGATATCGCAAACCTTGATCTGCGTTGCACTTCGTAAAATCAATTTTCCGTGACCTTGGCATGATATAGATACATGTACATCTTAACAGCTCTGATAGGGCTTAGATATACTCCATTTGCATTCTTCTTCTTCATGATACCTGGGTTAAAAAAGCACCTTTCAAACAACCATGACTTAGGGTGATTATCTTTGGCTGCGTATCAACAAAATGTCAGTGATGTTGATATTGATAGTGGTACTGTTAGTTCTTTACCTGACACTGAGACTGAAGTTACGTTTTCAGTTGTGTTTGTCTGTTTGTTTGTTTGTTTGTTTGTTTGTTTGTTTGTTTGTTTGTCTGTGAACAGCATAACTCATGAAGCTTTAACCCTTGTCCTGCTGTGCGCAACATATGTCGCGCGGCACATACAGTACCATCTATATAACACTCTGTATAGGTACGATTTGGGGGTATTTTTCGTGCAACGCATCACACCGCAGCGAAACGCAACGAATGCGGAAGTAACTATGCCACTGCAGGGCAAAAAAATTTGGGTTTCTTATGATCTAATTAAGACATGAAATTATTGAAAAATATTGTGCCAGGAATGCCAGCAGGACAAGGGTTAAATGCATTGTCATGAACGTGTTACGTGGGTAGGTCTTGATGAGACCTAAAAATGATTATTCATAAGTTTCATTTACTATAATATAAGTTTTCATATCTTGCGATCTGGACATGCTAGGGTCATCAATGTTGGCTAGTAGATAGCTCTAGTGCTCGGGAAGATGTGACATTAGTTTGGTCCCCCTAGCAGCTTGTTTCTTTTATTGAAACCAACCTACATGTAACCTACAACCTACAACCTACAAATATTGTAACAGATTTTATGCATCTATGTATGTAAATGATTGAACAGACTGTAAATATTTCAAATTTCATCACGTATTAACATATTTTAAGCTGTGATTTTATCCATTTAATTGATGTACTGTAAAGTCTGACGCTAATTCAGTGTGCTGACTGCTATGTCAGATTGTGTTTCTTTCAATAAACCAATCATCATCATCATCATCATGTAAGTACAGATTTAGCAGTATGCATTTTTAGGAAAGAATTAACTTCACATTTGAACTTCTCTCTATTTCTGATGGTAACTATTTCCCTCGGCAGTTTGTTCCATAGTCTTACTGTAACGGTTGTATTTTATTTCATTTAGATAAGTCCAATATTTGTCATGTTGGAAATCACAGTTCCAACCAGATTCTGAATGACTTCTACCAACACAGATTAACTTTCAGGCTAAGTTTCCTGTGCATCTGTTTCCCTGTAATTTCTACCCGTCAAGACTCTGTTCTATCCAGGGTATCAAGCATTCTTCCTGATGACCTCAGTAGCCCCCTGTGGCATATTTTTTCCGTCCAATCTCTCTATTGCACGATCTGCCAACCACATTGCATATGTATGTGTTCTAGTCACGATTCTTTTGCCTAATCCGCTTTTGGTGTTTTTGTAAGGCCACAATAATTTAGTTTGTTGGTTCTCAGATTTCAAAAGAAGAATATGTCTATTGCTCAACTGCTTGGAGAAATATAGACATGACAAATCATAATCAAATGGGATGCGAAAGGTGTGTGATTGTGATCTGTTTGTTTGTTTGTTTGTTTGTTTCGCATAGCCGGTAAAGTGCTTTTCCAAAGGACACAGAAGTGGGGCCTGCCAGAGATTTCAAAAGAATAATACGCTCAACTGCTTGGAGAAATATATAGTGATGACATTATATTCGATGGGATGCGACAGGTGTGTGACTGTGAATTGTTTGTTTGTTTGTTTGTTTGTTTGTTTGTTTGTTTGTTTGTTTTGCATAGCCGGTAAAGTGCTTTCCCCAAGGACACAGCAGTAGGGCCTGCCAGGGCTTCGAACCCGGAACCCTTAGATCCTGAGTCAACATCCCTAACCACAAGACCACCTTGCTGCCTTGTGATTGTGACTTTTAAAGCTGCATGTTGATTTATTGATTTATAAACTTACAAGGTCAGGTTTAGTCGGGACAAACCAAACAAAGCCTCCTCCGTGTTTGACCACGCAAAAGTCGTTCCGCTCGAGATAAAAGTCGAGGCGGGATGGAAAAGCGAGGAGGGAGATTGTTCGCATGTGTCTCCGGTTTTACAAGTGGAGTCATCTGTGCAAACAGGGAGGGGAGGGGGGAGGGGAGATCCGTTTCCCAATCTTACGTGATTGATAGCACGATTTTGTGGGACTTGATGGCTCCTAGCTCGGCGTCTGAGTCTAAACAACTGGATTCAGCTGGAGAAAATCAGGAAAGGAAGGGGGGAGATCATCACTGTTTGCCTCAGTCTGTTGAGGTCTTAATTGTGGAGGATGGGCTTTCATGATCACAGGATACATTTCACAGATTCACAACTGTCACTGAGAAGTTGACATGAAATAGTGAAAGAAAAGTGATCTTGGTCCAGTTTTGCTTACTGAAGAGCTACTACTAGAGTACTGCTTTATGTAGCTATTACTATAGATGAAAACATAATCCCAAATGTGGCTAAGTTTGTGTCCCCACTCGACTCGATACATCACTGGGGTTGACTTTCTTATCCAGTCAGAAGCTCTGAGGAAGGTGACTGATAGACATCAAAACAAGTCCCAACATCCTAGGCCAAACCTCTGCTTGGAGCATAGCAAAACACCAGTGACTTCCTGGTGTTGAGCTGAGCGACTGGATGCAGGAACAAGGGTTCAGCATGGGCAGAATGTGTTAATTGGTTGCCATGCGTAAAGAAAACCTTAAAAACGTTAAAAAAACTCCAAACCTCTGCTTGGAGCTTAGCAAAACACCAGTGACTTCCTGGTGTTGAGCTGACCGACTGACTGGATGCAGGAACAAGGGTTCAGTGTGGGCAGAATGTGTTAATTGGTTGCCGTTTGGACCCTACCTGTCAATGTGTCTGATGCATGGACCTATCAGGCTATCTCGCCCAACGTAAATCATGTCTTGTTGTTGGAGGTACGAGACAGGAAGATCCAAATGTCAGACTGCTAAAGGTGCAAGTAGGGTGGAGGGGGGAAAATTGAACAAGGTTAAGTGATGCGTGCTGTGTACTGACTTTGATTTGGGGGAATGTCGTTAGCAAAATTAAAGCTATCTGTCAGGTAAAAGCTATCACGTCATTATTAAAGTATGACACAGGAATACCTAGATGCTAAAAGTTCAAGGTAAAAGATGCGTGCTGTGTACTGACTTTGATTGGCAGATGTCGTCTGCAAAATTGAAGCTATCTGTCAGTTAAAGCTATGTGTTGTCATTGTTAAAGTATGACACAAGAATATATAAATGTCAGACTGGTAGAGGTGTAAAAAGGGGGGGGGGGCATAATTGAACCACTAACAAAAGTTGCGTGATGTAGGCTGTCCTCGATTTTAGTGAGTGTCCTCTGCAAAATTAAGGCTAGTAGCTGGCAGTAAATCATTGTCATTGTTAGAGGTACCAGACACTTGAAGATCCAAATGTCAAGCTGCTAAAGGTTCAGGCTAGGTGGAGGGTTATTGAAAGTGCTTGGATAGTGCGTCACCTTGATTTGGCGAATGTCGTCTGCAAAATTAAGATTAGTAGTTGACAGTAAATCATTGTCATTGTTAGAGGTATGAGACAAGAAGATCCAAATGTGAGACTGGTAGAAGTGCAAGCAAGGCTAGGGGGTCTATTGAACCTGCTCGGTGTAAGGAAACAGGTTAAAAGCTGCGTGCTGTGGGCTGTCTTCGATTTTGGAGAATGTCGTCTGCAAAATTAAAGCTATCTGTCAGTTAAAGCTACAGTGTATCATGTCATTGTTAAAGCTATCGGTATGAAACGAGAATGCTAAAAGTTCAAGTGGAGGGGTGGGGTTATTGAACCTCACTTGTCAAAGTGTCTAATGCATGAACTCATCAGGCTACAATGTGTACATGTATCTCACTGTAAATCATGTCATTGTTAGAGGTACCAGACACAAGAAAATCCAAATGCCAAGCTGCTAAAGGTTCAGGCTAGGTGGAGGGTTGTTGAAAGTGCTTGGATAGTGCGTCACCTTGATTTTGGCAAATGTTGTCTGCAAAATTAAGGCTGGTATCTTGCAGTAAATCATGTCATTGTTAGAGGTACCAGACACTTGAAGATCCAAATGTCAAGCCGGTAGAGGTGCAAGACGAAGTAAGGTGGAGGGGATGAGGTGTTGAACCTGCTTGGATGGCGTGTGCTGTAGGCTGAACTTGATTTTGGTAAATGTCATCTGCAAAATTAAGACTAGTACTTAGCAGTAAATCTTGTCATTGTTAATGGTGTGAGACAAGAAGATCTAGAAGATCTAAATAGAGGCTGCTACAGGTGAAAGTGGCAAAAAAAGTTGCGTGCAATAGGCTGATCTTGATTTGGGGGAATGTCGTCTGCAAAATTAAAGCTATCTGTCAGTTAAAAGCTGCCCTCAGTTTGGATGAATGTCATTTGCAAAATTAAAGATGTCTCGAGAAGATCTAACGTTAAATGTCAGGATGCTTTAATATAAAGTAACTTGAATCAATCCTATTAATAGTATCCCCTAGTATACATAACTGATGTCTTTTTACTGATGTGTTTTTCTGACAAAAATGCAATGTCACTGATGGAAAACAGTTGCTTGTTTCATACTGTAGGCTCTAGCTATTTATTGGTAGGCTGCCCTCAATTCGGATGAATTGAATGTCCTTTTCAAAATTAAAGCTATCTTGCAGTAAGACATGTCATTGTTAAAAGTACGAGACAAGAAGATCTAACATTAAATGTCAGACTGTCAGAGGTGCAAATCAACAAAAGTTGCAAGTTGTAGGATTTGCAAGAATGTCGTTTGCAATATGAAGGCTATCTTGCAGTAAGACATGTCACTGTTAAAGGTATGAGACAAGAAGATCTAACGTTAAATGTCAGACTGCTAGAGGTACAAAAGTTGCGTGCTGCGGGCGTGACCTTGATTTTGGCGAATGTCGTCTGGGAAATTTAAAAGCTATCAGGCAGTAAATTATGTCATTGTTAAGTAAGGCCTAGGAAAAAAATGTTGTGTTTCCTGTTTCCCGACCGACCCTAGAAAAAACTGCCAACCCAAGTCTTTTTTTGTGTGGATCCCTGCAAGGGACATGAATTTTTCAAGCTGATCCACCTTTTCTAGCTCCATGATCTGACACCTGAGTGATGAAACACTGTTCATCAGTTCTCAGACATTGACATTGAAAATAGGAGTGTCACCAAGTCATCCAAGTTTCCCTTCAATTTCATAAACTGTGTATAAAGTTGGATCACTTGAGATATCTCAAGTCTAAAAAAAAAGAGGGAAAAAAAATAATCCCAACCTACCGACCCTGAAACAGGAAACACAACATTCTTTTTCCTAGGCCTCAAGGTATGATACAGGAAGATCTAAATGCTAGAGGTGGAAGGCAACAGAAGATGCGTGCGGCGGGCTTGAACTTGATTTTCCATAACTGTCGGCAGCAAAATTAAAGCAGCATGGTGTTGTTAAGACTATTTAGCCTTCTAAAGTGTTGGTCTTATGGGCACTACATACTAGGGCTGCGTACCTAAACGCAACATCAGGTACAGGTACAGGTACCGGTACAGAGGTTTAGGTACAGGTCCGGACCTGTACCTGTACCTGAACAATTTGACAAATTAACACGTGTTCTTCACTTTTTCAATCATGACACAGAAACAATAATAAAGTGTTGACAACTTGTCAGTATCTTTATCACAACCCTGGATCAGCCACACTCTAGCGATGTCTCGTGAGACTGAGGATCTCAAATCAATCGACGGTGTTTACGTCTTTTCCAGTGCTAATTTTTCGTCTTTGTGGTAGGATTTACCTATCTTTAGTCATATACATGGTGTAAACTAGCTATTTCGGTATATACTCGTTACTTCATGATCCGGTATTTTGGACCTGTACCGAAACGATTTTTACGGTATTGGACAATGTACCGGTCCGCAGCCCTACTACATACCATATTTAACTGTGCAGATGTTGGAGAACAATACTGCTGTATTGTTTCTGTAAGGTTTTAGGTTGTAAGGAAGTTCAACACTAAGTTTTGCAATCATTATAAGAAATGTTGAAATGTCAAATGTACCACTTAAAAATCATATACTAACTTAAGCTTGCTGTGTGCCTGTAATTTGTAAAATGTATCACCAGTTCTTATGATTATTTCAGCATAGGGATTAAAGTTACCTACAAAAAGAGCTACAAATGTAAGCCAATAAATGCACTTTACGGTATGGCATTGTAGACTATTTTTCTCTCTTTGTTGACACCAATGGTATCTCCTATAATGGAACTATGAGGTAATGTACATTTGTACACCCAATGGTTTGCCGAATGCTGTCTGAAAAGTCTGATTCCTCAGAGACTTTATCTAGCAGCTTGATTTATGTGGTTACGTAATGGTTCACCTCTATTGCTTTCCCAGCAGTGTTCACATCTGACAGTGTATCCTTTCCCAGCAGTGCATTCAGGACTGGTGCCAATGCAATAGTGTGAGATTGCCAATATTCTTACTATACAGGGCTCGAAATTCGGGAATAGGACTGGTGCACCAACCTATAAATCCAAGACATTAGTGAAGGAAAACAATTGTAGGTTCACCTTTGAATTGTAAACAAGTGGCATAACAAAGGTTTTATTATTTTTCTGTATCTATCTGTATAGCCGGTATAACCGCCCTTCGGCGTAACACACCAGCTTCTGTATCTGTATAGCCGGTATAACCGCCCTTCGGTGTATCTAGATCTGTATAGCCGGTATAACCGCCCTTCGGCGTAACGCACCAGCTTCTGTATCTGTATAGCCGGTATAACTGCCCTTCGACCAGCTTCTATATCTGTATAGCCGGTATAACCACCCTTCGGCGTAACACACCAGCTTCTGTATCTGTATAGCCGGTATAACCGCCCTTCAGCGTAACACACCAGCTTCTGTATCTGTATAGCCGGTATAACCGCCCTTCGGTGAAACACACCAGCTTCTGTATCTGTATAGCCGGTATAACCATCCTTCGGCGTAACACACCAGCTCTACTACTTTCTGACTAATCTGTGTAAATGGCAAGAATATAACGTTACAGTATACACTGTACTTAGTGTACAGTGTTCGAAATACCTGTCTGCAGTCTGCAATCTGCAGATAGATTTCAAAGATTGCAGAAGAAAAATTTATACAATCTGCAATTTTGCAGCAGGAAAAATTGGCACTTGGGATTTGGTGCTCTTGGCCCCAAGGACAGACAACACTTAAGCTCCTGTTCTGAAACAACAGGAGCTTCTTCACTAATTTACATCAACCTTGTCTTGACTTGTTTATCTTTTGTTTCCTTTTGGACTTCCAAAAAATTGTCTTCACTAATTTGCATATCAATCAATAGTTCATGCTTACAAACTTGCAAGATTGTAGTATGGAGGCTTGTGTATTTGCAGAAAGTATTTCCAAATTGCAGAACAAAATTTTGACTCTTCTGCAATATTGCAGAACACTGAAAAAAAGTATTTCGACCACTGGTGTATAACAGTACCTTTTCTATAGGTAAGCCTACACAAATATATTGTGGTGCCTAAGTGCACCCAGTATTCCAAATTTCAAGCCCTGCTATCGGTAATTTCCCATCCCAACAGTACAGTCAGGACTGATGCCAATGCAACAGTGAGAGATTGCCAGTCTTTTAACCCTGTACCATATTTCTAAGCCATATGCCAAAATCCCTCCTGCCCTGGGCACAGATGCAACATTGTCTCCGTTCTTACAGTGAGGTAAAAGTTTTACGAGACAAATGGAAGCTTCTTATCGGGTTCTTTAGTGTTTACTTTCCATCCGGATACAAATCCCACCAGTACGTTTTTATGGTCCTATATCTGACAATGTCTACAGTGTTTGGAAGGATCGGGGAGTTAAGTCTTGTAATAGATATTAAGTCTCTGAGCTGAAGAGTCTGCTTTTCACATTGACATCGGTGCAAGTTTCCAGTGGCATAAGTTGGCTTACATGTACATGTACAATGTATATACCACATTACACCACTATTAAACACCTTCCATGATAAATAACAAAATAACAGCCAGTTTTTGGCAAAGAACAGCTTTCTGCAGCATGCATCACAATGTACATAGTCTTTCATATTCCCAGTGTGAATATTTGTGGGAGTTGGGACATCAAGAGGTGGAAATTACATATGATGACCTGAGATTCTGGTGTTGCATGATTGTCATTTTGTACCTGCCATTTTCTTGTAACAAGATGAATGAACGAATGAATGGATGAATGAATGGATGGATGGATGGATGAATGAATGAATGAATCAATGAATGAATGAATCAATGGTTTATTTGATCAACATGATCCTTAAAAAGTACATCGCAGCCAGGTCTATGCAAGCAAGATGCATGCAAGTCAGACTTCCATGGTACTCAGTTTGACCGACATACAAGTACGTACCCAGTGTAAGTACTTAGTACATGTAGCGCACAGCTGTGTTTCCAAGAAATAGAAAAGTTTGACGTCTTCGATCCATCAGAGGCTCAAGACTTAACCTGGCCTAAATACCACTTGAGGACCATGTCTGTTTTCCAGACTTAAATGGTTCAATGGGTGACGTATGTTACATACCATGTTAGATATCTTCCACATTGGGCTCTTAAGATTCAGTTTGGCTGGTATTGGGTGATCATCAGGGCAAATTTAGCATGTTGGCAGAATGTACATGTACTGCGCCTGTGCAAATAATATAAATGTGTATCGTGCATAGCACTTCAGCAGAACGTCTCATTTAAGATGCTATTAGCGTATTTAAGGATGACATCCTGTCTATTGTTTTCAAATGTATCGTCTGCTCACTCACTCACTCACTCACTCACTCACTCACACTCACACTCACTCACTCACTCACACTCACTCACTCATTCTCACTCACTCACTCTCACTCACTCACACTCACTCACACTCACTCACACTCACTCACTCTCACTCACTCACTCACTCACTCACTCACTCACACTCACTCACTCATTCTCACTCACTCACTCACTCACTCATGCACTCACATACTCACTCACTCACTCACTCACACTCACTCATTCTCACTCACTCACTCACTCACTCATGCACTCACTCACTCACTCACTCACACTCACTCATTCTCACTCACTCATGCACTCACATACTCACTCACTCACTCACTCTCTCACACACACGCACACACACTCACTCAGTCACTCACTCACTCACTCACTCACTCACTCACTCACTCACTCACTATCTGCGACAGACAAAATTCTGATGCAATGTTGACTGCTCCCAAACCTCATCCTATCTTGGTCAGCTGGTGTTCAGGGGAAGATTCTGAATCTGTGAGATGGGCTTTAGGTGTATCTGTTTCTGAACTTGGCTCAGAACCTGTTATTTAAGCTTCTTTGGCCAATTCTCCTTCTTCACTGTATTCTTGCTGATGCTGTAGGTCTTCTACCTCCAAAGAAGTTCATTTAAGGTAAACAAGGAGTCGCCTTGTGGAATATCCATTCAAGTGCTCTTGGGAAATCAGGGACAGACTGGCCAGGGAATACACATGTACCTGGGTTAACCCAATTAGCTGTGAGTGAGTAAGAAGTCAGGTCATTACAGGGAAATTAATAGGTGCATGTACAGAGGCTTGTAGTGATGACTGTGATAGCATCTGTGATGCTAGGTGACTGCATTCTTTTGAAAACAGTTACTGTTACAGTAGTTACTAGAGGATTCTTTCAACAGTGACAAGTTGGAAGGGTAAGGATACTGACCTCCATTTTTTATCTCGGCCGCCTGAGCGGCCGAGATATTGTGCTCCAAAATATGTACGTTGGATGGTTGGATGGTTGGATGGATGGATCTTGATTTCGACCGTGAAAAAAAAAAACCCAAATGAAACCAATTACTCTGCATGTATACTTTACTTTGTGGTGTCGACCTACCGGATGATAGTGTCGTTATTCTGATACAACGAAGTTGCTAAAAAAGAGGAAATGCTGTTTACCACAAAACCATTGTTTTATATCATAGTATGCATTTAATGTTCTAGAATTTCGCTAATAGCTGCTGTAATTGGACCAATAGATCAATGACATAAATTATGTACATTAACCTTCCATATTTGCTTAAGTCGCAAGATGTCGCTTTTGATTGGTGAATAAATCACTGTGACGCACGTAAATATTCACTTGAAATGAGAAATTACCGCCCAACAAAACGGACCATTAGATTCCCAGTACTGTATTACTCTTTTGTTCTTGTGGTCAACTTGTTTTCTTTGCTTGAATCGCGTAAAAGACCAAGGAAAATACAATGAAATGCATCATTTCGGCGCGTAACACCCGATCTGCCGCCGCCATCTTGGATTTTTTTGGAAAGCTGCAATTTGGCCCAAACCGCTAGAGGGGGCGAATTAAAATGTTTAATATATTCGGTCTGAAGTTTTAGTAGCTCTAGCAGTAGAGGAGAAGTTTGATAATGCATAGAACGGATAAAATAGAATAAAATTAAATGAAATAAAATAAAATAAAACAGAATAAAAAATAAAATGAAAATAAATAAAAAATAAATAAAAATAAAAAAATAAAATAAAATGAAAATCATTGTAGTGGTTACATATACTTAACGTTATATTGTATTTAGCAATGATCATTTAGCAAAAAAATTCGGTACTGAAACTCCGGTATTCAGAATCAGGTACAGGTACAGGTCCGGACCTGGACCTGATCCTCTGGACCTGGAAGAGCCGAACAGGTACCCACCCCTATTGCTAGTGGTGTAATATGGCTGTAATGTCGACACTGTTTGTTGAGTACTAGTACAGTATATTTATATTCCTAATCAAAAGTAACAGTGAAAGATTTGCCCATACATTGGTATTGAAATAAAGAGCACATTTTAGTACCGTTCACCTGTCAATTTGGTCATCTTCCGGGGGGTACGTTTATTCCGGAGGGTATGTATATTAGACTTTGAAGATTTGTCCGGGGGGTATGTTTATTCCGGGGGGTATGTTTATTAGGGACATGAGAGTAGTATGCATTAAATGTTATAAAGATTTGGTAATAACTGCTGCAATTGCACCAATAAACCAAGTTTAAAAAAATTACGTTTTAATATTACCTTGAGACATCTGAATAAGTCAAGACGAAGGTTATGGAAGTGCACTATATTCCTCGGTCGCAAGATGTCGCTTTTGATTAGTGGCCTGAATGGAATTTCCCATATCGAAGATCCCGGATGTAACGCATGAGGCTGGTAAGGTATTTACTTAGCAAAAATAGCAAAATATCAGGAATTATAAGGGTATTAGGCATAGAGCCATAGGATAAAAATGGAGCTAAAGATACTACGGGCAAGGGCAATCAATTACATTGTGTTTTATTCGTGCTGTTGAACAGATTTAAACAGAGTTACGTTCTCCCCCCCCCGTGAAAATTTATGAATTCGTACAACCTAACAATATGTTAGTGCATTAAGCTTGATAACGTTTGACAGCTCTGTTATTGTAGCCACTCCATTTTGTGTTGTCTCATGAAGTTATACCAAAATAAAACATTTCACTTTTGACACATGCATCTTTGCTCTTTATTCATCAGTATTGTCCAGACATTACAATTTCAATGAAACATACAGATGAAACATAGTTCCTCTGTAATATACAACATGACACTACTGATTCCAAAAAATGTCTTCCCCATACATAGAGCTGTGTAACCTACTCTAACAGAGAAATTAGCTCCACATACATATCCTAAACTCTTTCCTGTCTCTCAAATCTTCAATCACAAATGAAAATCTGTATCTCTACCTAAACATTTTCCCTCCCAACATCTGCTTCGAGATTAATATTTTTCACTAATTCCATTGAAGCAAATGATAATGGAAGCCAACTTATTACCCTGTTTGGTGTTACAGGTATGAACATACTAGGTAATACATTCTTTCCTCTCTAGCAGTTACACAAATCTATGTGGACATCCTCCAAGAACACAAAACTACATGGCCAGCGGCCGAGATAAACTTTTTTCAAAAGTCTTGTTTGATGACTATCAGTCCATCTTGTTCACGGAGTGGCCTAGTCTCGCGAGAGTGCGAGGCCCGAGATCCTTACCCTTCAAACTTGTCACTGTTGAAAGAATCCTGTAGTAACTGTATCTATACGTGACAAATGAATCTCTTCAACAAGTTACTGTAGTGTTGTGTATCAAGATGTCAGACGTTGAACTTGTGATATGGAAAATAAAAAGTGCTGTACTATCTAATTAAGTGTCATTGCATAGTGTTATCAGATTGAGGGTTTCAGGGCTCGAAATACCACCTGCATATGCAGGTTAGTGCAGGTAAAATTGTAACTCTGCAGGTATTTCTGGTGTCTACCTGTACCTTACCTACACAGGAGTACTGGGTTTATGTAACATATTAGGTGTGTGTGTATTTTTATTTGCTGTATTGACTGTTACCGCCTATGTTGTATAAAAGAAATAATGGCAATGGTTTCTGAAAAGTTTTTAGTATGATCCATACTTCCTTAAATTCTAAATGGTGCACTAGGCAGGTAAAATTTCTCTGGTGCAGGTAATTCTCAATGTTACGTACACCAGTGCAGATATGCAGAAAGAAATGATTTTGAGAGCTACGTCTTTTTATCGAGGACTCTTGGACAGATGTCAGCTGTCCTTGTCACCTGCGGTAATGACTAATGATAAATTGCCCACTGTTGCCATGGGCAGTATTTTGTCATTATGTGATTACATGTATTCACTGTCGCTTGTGTATACAAACAGACTTTTAAATGTTGAGGTTAGACTTCTTTGACCTTCCAAATGTCAGAGGCTGAATTGGCCCCAGGCCTGTCACTCAAAATACATTCCAAGGGACGGTGGCTAGAACTATTGAAGAAAGCTGCTACTGGAGTACTGTCAGGGAATATAACTTTCCTACATGTATATTGTCTTTCTCTTTATGAAAAAGGTGTTTTTAAAAGAAAAATATACTGTGAAAGACAAGAAGGAACATTTGATTGCCATTCAGTTTTAAAATTTGTATTCTCAGCGCTATAATAGCCAGTTACTACATGTGACTTCTGCATCTACATGTACTAGTCTTACTAGTAATGTAGGCAAAGTTTTCAGTGGCTCATCTCTTGTGTGTAGAGGTGTCCTACATGTAGTACCTGCACTTACATTGTGTAGCACCTAGATGGCACTGTTGTGAAGTATAAGGTTTTGCTGTAAAGGAAATGCATTCAATAATTGTGTACATCACTGCCAATCAATCCACTGTCTTATACATGTATGCTGTATCTTAGTTTCATTATTTCCAGGTACAGATTGAATTTGAAAAGAATTTTTTGGAGTTAATTGAAGTTCAACCTCTCCTTTAGCTGTCTACCTACATGTAAGTGACAGCTACATGTTTGTAGTCTTCCAGGAGAGGACATAAAAGACACGGGATTACTACATAACGTTACAGCTAACATAAAATTACATTTACATACATTACAGTATCAAAAAATAACAAGATGAATGTGTATCATCACATGTGCCCCCCCTTTTCGAGTCTCCATTGTGGAAAGACTGACATATACTGTACTCTGTATCCCTGCAGCTGCTCCCAGGATCACAGTCCGGCCCCAGGATGCTGATGTGGTGGAGGGGACATCGGTGGAGTTTGACTGCAGAGCCGAGGGGCACCCCACTCCCGTCATCGTGTGGACAGTCAACGGTGAGTCTTGGCTTAACGTGGTAGGATTCATTCTGACAAAATCATTTAGAAAGGCATACCTTCTACATTGTAGTTATTGTACTCGGATGGTCAAAGCAATTTCTAACACTTCCAAGTTTAAGTTTGAATTCCACGTTTCCCATGTTGCACAGTCCCAATACATTTTGTACCAGTACCATTAAATAGAACTCTCCTGTAGGAATTCAAATGTTAATTTCTGTAGGAAGCACTTTCATGCAGGAATGACCGTATCCGGTGTATCCAATTGCAGTTTATTGGCCTACCATGTTGATATCTGTCTACAATTAAGTGGAGCAAATTTGTTTTTTGTTTCAAACTTTCAGCTGAGCATCATCAGTCTTTTTTCGTATTTTGTAATAATGGCCATATTTCTGTAATGTTTCTGTCGCCTAGGTAACCAGCTACCAGACGACCGGCGTTTCACTGTGCTGTCCTCCGGAATCCTGCGCATCTCCCGTGTGACCTCGTACGACCGGGGCACGTACGAGTGTCAGGCCGTCAACGTGGCGAGCGTGGACAGGGCACGGGCCGACCTCACAGTCAAGGCCAGAGGTTTGTTTATTTGTTTGTTTATTGTTTATATGCAAATAAAAGCACATCTTTGGTTGGAAATGGTGAAGTGAACATGCAGGGGAAACCGGAAATATTCAAGGTTTATATTAGAAACTAATTGAGAGTAATTACTTTTTCCCCACAATTACTGATCATTATAAGGAACATACAGGTTGATCAGTTGGATTACTGTTACAGTGATGAATTTTGCAAAAACTTGATTCAGTGTCTTAAGCTTGTTTCCTTGAATTTCGTGAAAGTTAAACTTGAACTTTTTTTTAGTAACCCCAACCTTTATAATTGTTTGAGTGATTGGTTTGTAATGACCCCAACTTTGACGATTCATTGGTTGGTTGATTGATTGATACAACAATTGATTGGTTTACAGTGACCCCAACGTTCACGGAGACACCGACAGACCTGACAGTGCAGCCGGGAGGGGAGATCAGCCTGCCGTGTAGCGCCGTAGGGGAGCCTCAACCAGCGATCACATGGAGCAAAGACGGCATCCAGATCTCAGGTTAGTCTCACTAGTACTTATCTTCCTTTTGTGCAACCATAATAGATTATACATTTCATTTATTCATTTATTTCGAAACCTTTTAGCCCCGAAGGGCTAATCTTCCAAGGCTCAAACATTATAGCAATTACAACATAGTGGAAACATTTAAAAATACATACATACATACATGTACACCACATTAACAATAAATACACATAGATATAAACAATTTAAAAGTGGCGAGCAAGGGTCAAGGATCAGGTGACACTACTACTGTTTGAAACGGCTTTCTTAAAACTGATAACATCGCACAGTGTCTTAACGTCAGATGGTAGATCGTTCCAGAGCACGACTGCACGATACAGGAATGAGCGTTTTCTGCTGTTGGACTTAGGTATTGGTAATCTAAAGTTATGTGCGGAAGATCTGGTATTATGACTGTGAGATGCATGAACAGGCAAAAGGGAGTTGTAAATATTTTGTGGTTCGTGACTCGTGAGGATCTTAAAGAACATCAAAGATACATACATGTACATGTGTACATGTACACACATTGTAAGCTGGAAAACCTCAGCTGGTGATCACATGGAGCAAAGACGTCATCCAAATCACTGGTAAGTGATGACATCACTTACCAGTGATTTGGATGAACAGTCACTTTTGCCATTCTGTCACACAACATTGTTGTGTGACAGAATGGCAAAAGTGACTGTTCATCCAGATACATGTACCAAGAGGTTCTGGGTTGAACTTCAAATCCCTGAACTGAACTGTCCTGATGTGCCCTTGGGAAAGGCACTAATTTCCTTACTTCAATAAGTGTAAATGGCTACCTTGCTTTGGTTAGCATTAGTCCTACTCAGCTTTCTTTCATGGAACTGTTGTGACTGTTGCATACAAATAGACAATTTCAAGTGCTAGTGTTGGCTATACATGCATCTACCACATCTACCAGAAGCCAAGTTGGGTTTGGCTTCTTATTCATAAGTGGAGGAAGACAAAAAACACCAATTTTTCCTATTAATTGTGGGTTCCGTGATTTTCATAGGAAGTTAGGTTTCTGTTTGTCCATGAATGTCCATATCTAACGTTACATGTACTAAGGATAAGATGAAGATTGGTGTATGCAGGAAAGCATCACGTTAACAGAACTGTTTCTTTACAGAAAGCAGCAAGTACGGCCTGAGTGCCATCGGACATCTGATCATCCGAGGAGTGGACCAGTCCGACACTGGGCGGTACGAATGTTCCGCCAGAAACACCATCGGCTTCGTCTCCACCAGTATGCAGTTCACTGTGCTGGGTAAGGTTTGAAACATTTTTTTTAAACATTCTGCCTATGTACCTTTCATGGACTACGTCACTTAATGTTGAGTAGCTGGCCGGTGTTCACTGTGCAGGGTAAGGTTTTATTTTAATTTAACATTTTGCATAAATGTACCTATCATGGATTGCATCACCTAATGTTGGGACACTGCGTGGCTGGCAGATGAAGTTGTTGAGACTATAACCTGCAGGGGTATTGACATCTGCTGTGCCCAAGAACTACAGGACAGAGGCAAATGGCGTGCTACCATCAAGCCCCAGTATCAGTGTGCAAGCTTGTCTAACCCTCATTACGGGGAACGACAGACGTTAAACCGGATAGAGAGAGAGAGAGAGAGTACAGGGCAAAAGAAATTTCTCCTACAAATTCTGATTATGTTGAGTATAAAAAATTGTTGAAAGCAATGCCTTTCGACTAGTGTTGGGGTCTTCTTCTTCCTCTTGAGTCATTGCTATACTGTCCCAATCTAGAGTATTCTTCACATGCCCTTCCACTGGGGGTCAGGGATCCTCCTTGGTGCAGGTTTCAGGCAGGAGGGGTGTTTTTTCTACGAATCTTGTGACCTTTCATGAAAAAATAACATTTACATGTAGCTTTATGATAAGGCTGTAAGAGAGGGAAAACTTTACTTCACAAAATTTGCCCCCCCCCCCAAAAAAAAAGGTTGCAAATTTTATCATTTTTCAGAGGGAGGATGCCAGAGTGAGACCCACTACATACTTTGTCCAACTGTACTTTGTTCATGCCATGCATATATAGTCTTCTGTTCCCAACCCCTACATAATGATTGTGAAAATAAATTCTGGCAATAACCCTCATGGATAACATGTATTAGGCCACACCAAGTAAATTTTATGGATGACGTCCGCGCGCGCATTGATTTTGGCCTGTTCCTAGAAAAAAAAAACAAGAAATTCCGCTTCCTGTAACTATGACCAAAGAGTCACGACAGTGCCACAAATCGTCAGATTGACATGAAACCTGTAATGCGAAAACAGGACAGGACGACAATTGCTGTTCCACCTGATTTATTGCTGTTTTGATGATGAATAAAAGACTTCTTGCTTGTTACACTGTGTCACCTCATTCAATTTGTGTCCTAACATTTGTCGTCTCCTAGTATATTTCTAATCTAGGCATCTTGTTTTTTAGGGCCCTTCTTGTTTTTTTTTCGCCCTCTCGCATTAGATTTAGGGTCTCCAAAGGACGTCATCCATAAAATTTACTTGGTGTGGCCTTACCCGGTAATCCTGTTTGTTTCCAGTTTCAGAGACCAACAACTTCATCGGCGACCCGTTTGTGGGGCCGTCCATACAGCGGGCCATCAACAGTGTGGACCGCGAAATCAACAGGACCCGAAACGACCTCTTCTCAAGACCCACCCGGCCTCGCACTCCCTCTGAACTGCTGCAGGTAGGAATGCTTTGCTTGTGTGTTTGTTTGTTTGTTTGACCATGCCATCAACACAACCCGAAATGAATTTTCTCAGCCCACCCAAACACGGAGACTTTGTTGTCGCCTCTGTGTTGAAAGGTATTGTTTTAATGATTGTGTGTTTGTGCTTGTGTGTATCTGTCTGTGTGTGTTTGTATGTACATGTATGTTTGCTTGTGTGTGGACCGTGCCATCAACATGAACCAAAACGCCCTATTCTATGAATGATTTTTGTGTGTACAGTAAGTGTGTGTGTTTGTGTACATGTGTATGTTTGCTTGTGTGTGGACTGTGTCTTCAACACGACCCCAAATGACCTGTTCTCCCGGCCTACATGTCCTTGAATGCCTTCTCAACTGCTGCAGGTAGGAAGGGTTTCAAAACCCTGGTATTATTTCTGCCATATCCAGAGAGGTATTGTTTGGGGTGTGTTTGTGTGTGTGGGTGTGTGTATGTGTGTGTGTGTGTGTGTGTGTGTGTGAGTGTGTGTGTGTGTGTGTGTGTGTGTGTGTGTGTGTGTATGTGTGTGGTGAGTGAGTGAGTGTGTGTGTGTGTATGTGAGTATGTGTGTATGTGCGTGTGTGTGTGTATTTGCTTGTGTTCGTTCAATGTACTACTAAGTACATTGTATTTGAATGAGACATCACATCAGAGGGTATAACAATCTGCTCTTCCCCTGTCCAGTTGATGCGGTTCCCCTCCCCGGAGGCCCTGAGCCTGGCCTGTGTGTCTCTGAGCCTGTGCCTGTGTGTGCGTGCGTGTGTTTGTGTGCGCGTGTGTGTGCGTGCGTGCGTGTGTGTGTATGTGCTTTGTTCGTACAATGTACAAGTGTTTGAATGAGACATCACATCACATGAGTAGAGGGTATAACATTCTGCTTTTTCCATGTTCCAGTTGATGCGGTTCCCGTCCCTGAAGCCCTGAGCCTGGCACGTGCGGCGGAGGTTTTGAGCGAACGCTGCAGCTGGTGCGACAGGAGGTGGAGCACGGGATGAAACTCAACCTGGAGGATTCGGGTACATTCATTTGCTATATGGAATTAGAAAATTAAGGCCACACCAATTTAATTTGTTGTTTCTCTGATTTTTCTAGAAAAAATATGGAGCGACAGGGCGAAAAAAAAAAACAGGCTAAGGTACCCCATGATAGCCGGCAATGTTACAATTAAAACAATAGATTTTGAACTTCTAATGAAACAAAATTGCACTGTTACATTGAAAAAACTTAAACAACTAGGAAGGAAAGGACTTTCTTCAACCGTTGGGGCCAAAATATGTCTTTCATTAAGCATTTTGCAGTTGATTTAGAACCCAAAAGAAAAGTTTTTTGTTGCAAAAAATGGACAGGGCGAATCCGAGAAACAAAAAATTAAATTGGTGTGGCCTAATGAATGTTCTGCTAGTGATAACCATTAACAGTTACTCAAGCAACTGGATATGATTTTGGAAACGGTCAAAATTGTTGCCTTTTTTTGCAGAGTACTCCTACACAGAGCTGATCTCCCCCAGCCACCTTCGCCTGGTGGCAAACCTGTCAGGGTGTTCCACCCACCAGCAGACGGTCAACTGTTCCGACAGGATCTGCTTCCACCAGAGGTAGAGAGTTAGAACTCTTAGATTCACGAAGAGCCCGATTATGTATGCAACAGCATCAGGTCCAAAGAACATGACATCAGTCTCTTGACACATTTTCGATGTGTGTAAGAATACGTCTTGGCAGACGTCTGTTCAGAATATGACTACGTAAATATAAAATGAAATAAGTCTAATTACCACAAGGTAATTTAAAGTTGAGTATTATAGTTTTACAAATTTTAGCAAGTGTCCAAGATAATTTTATCAGTGTAACGTATAACTGATTGCTTCTATGTCATGTCACAACTCAATTCAGCTAAATCGACATAGCTGCTTTTTTATGACAACTGGAAACTGTTTTAAGTGTGAATAAACCATTCCCTCTCTCAGGTACCGATCCTTCGACGGGACGTGCAACAACTTCCAGCACCCCATGTGGGGGGCGGCCCTCACCCCCTTCAGGCGTCTGCTCAAACCCATCTACGAAAATGGCTTCAACACACCAGTAGGATGGAACAGGTCTGTATCTGTATAGCCAGTATAACTGCCCTTCAACATAACACACCAGCTTCTGTATCTGTATAGCCCGTATAACCGCCCTTCGGCGTAACACACCAGCTTCTGTATCTGTATAGCCGGTATAACCGCCCTTCGGCGTAACACACCAGCTTCTGTATCTGTATAGCCAGTATAACTGCCCTTCAACATAACACACCAGCTTCTGTATCTGTATAGCCGGTATAACTGCCCTTCGGCGTAACACACCAGCTTCTGTATCTGTATAGCCGGTATAACCGCCCTTCGGCGTAACACACCAGCTTCTGTATCTGTATAGCCGGTATAACCGCCTTTCAACATAACACACCAGCTTCTGTATCTGTATTTGACACTTGTTAGGAGTAGATACTTGGTAAGTCCTTTTGTACATTTTTCTTCATTTGCCATTTTTCCTTCACAGGTCACACCTGTACTTTGGGTTCTCCAAGCCCAGTTCGCGAGGAGTGTCCACCCAGGTCCTGTCCACTTCCACCACCACTCCGGACTCTAGGTATGTTACGTTTGTATATAAACAGACATTGAAAGTACCTTACAACCACTAGATGAGTTGTGTACTTTTTACAAATAATGAATAATTACATTCCATAATCCATATTCACACTCTGTAATTACTCACAATCTGTACATGGTGGGAACTATGAATTATCTGGGAAATTATGAATTGTAGGGAAAAGATAATGAATGCTCTATGATGTATGTCTTGTATGTTACAACAGGTCATATATAAGGAATTGGACTATTCTTATAATAAGTTATATCTGCATATTTTTGTTCTATAGTTTCATCGTGGGGTCGTTTGGCGTAACGGCAGAGTGCTCGACTCGGAACCAAGAGGTCCCGGGTTCGAGTCCTGACATGCCACCGATCTTGTGCCCTTGGGAAAGGCACTTAACACGACTTTCCTCACTTAACTCAAGTGAAAATAAGTATTGTCTGTCCTGTATTTGTTTCTATGTGCAGGACACAACACCAGCAACAGCTGCCTCTGCTCCACGTGTATTGTATTGTTACAATCTCAATAAATAAAAAAATCAAAATCATTAATATCACCACTGGAAGGTGTAACCCAGTTCCTGAATGTCTTGAATGAACTTTTCCTGAATGTATTTTTTCCAGGTACTCTCACATGGTGATGCAGTGGGGACAGTTCCTGGACCACTATCTTGCATGTTTAAGAAATTGGACTATTCTTTTATCTTCCTGTCCTAAAGGCACTGCTATCATCTGCTATCATCTGTCCTAAGTAGTCCCACATGGTAGTCAGAAGACGTTTGTGTCTAGTGTCCAAAGTACTGACATCACTGAAGGTGGAAACCAGTTCCCAAATGTCTCTGTCTCGATCAGTGGTTTTGAGAAGTTTTGAAGCACACAGGTCCTAAAGTCAGACTTTTTTGTATTATTTTCCCAGGTACTCACACATGGTGATGCAGTGGGGACAGTTCCTGGACCATGACCTTGACCTTGCCGTGGAGAGTTCGAGCGAGTTCACCTTCAGCACGGGGCTGAGGTGTAATGAGACCTGTGACAACACCCCGCCATGTTTCCCCATCGAGATCCCCCGCGGGGACCCAAGGATTCGACACAGGTGGGGTTTTCTATTCTTTAAAAAAAGTGGTGATGAGGTAGCGAGCCCCTTTTCAAAACTATAGCATCATATTGTAACATATAACAAGTATACCGGTAGTTGACAACAGAATGTCTCAATTGAGTGTATAAGTGAGGCCGTAGGTAGCAGAGCAGTTTTTGCCAATGGTTGATGCAAACGTTAAAATAACTCATCATTCTCATGGTCCCCGGTACCATTTGTCACAAAATGTAGGCCACCACTGCTTTCCACTCTCCTCTGGCCACACGCGCGTGCACACACACACACACACACACACAATCAAAACAAAAGCAATGGGATAAAGAATTCGAATTGAAGTTCCTTAGAATTGGAAGCAGTGGTGGCCTACAATGTACATTGTGTGACAGATGGTCTTGCTCCTTTCCAAGTCATCTCCTCAATCTCCTCATTACAGGTTTTCCTAGGCTGATTAAAACACCAACATTCAGCCGGCCCCCTGAAAAGTTGAGGGGAAGGGCCATCAAAGCCACAGATAGCGCATAGAGTTTGCGTTACACAGAACATGTTTTCCCCATGTTTGCATAATTGGATTTATCTAAACGACTGTATCCCAACAGATGCATGGAGTTCAGAAGATCGAGTGCCGTGTGTGGTACCGGCAGCACGTCCCTCTTCTTCAACGAGGTCACTCCCAGAGAACAGATTAACACCCTGACGTCCTTTCTCCAATTTTCTGTACCTCCTCATTACTGTTTTACAGGAGATCGTGTGTGGCACATTTTGAAGCAGAACAGAGCTACAGTGGCTGCTCAGCACATATTTTACATGTAACATCCGTGTCCATAAATAAATGTATCACCAGGGTCCATAATATCGCCACCTTGAGAAATAGTGTGCTTTAAGATATTTTTACTGCAACATACTTTTGGTATGCGCTCCTTCACACATCAAATGTACATACCTAGGGTATGTTGCAGTAAAAATATCTTTAAGCACACTTTTTCTCAAGGTGGCGATATTATGGACCCTGGTGATATTATGGACACAGATGTTACACAATGTATATATTGAGCAGTATTTTGTTTGGGTAAACCAATGGTGAAGGTAAAGATTATGCATTTGCCCTGTCTAGTCTAAACGACTGTATTCCAACAGGTGTATGGAGTTCAGAAGATCGAGCGCTGTGTGCGGTACAGGCAGCACGTCCCTCTTCTTCAACGAGGTCACTCCCAGAGAACAGATTAACACCCTGACGTCCTTCCTGGACGCCTCCAACGTCTACGGGAGTAACGACCTCTACGCCACGCAGATCCGGGACCTATCCAACCGGCTGGGGTTACTCAAGGGCGGGCTGCGGCAGGCCAACGGGAAGTACCTGCTGCCGTACAACACCGAGCTGCCGATCGACTGCCAGAGAGGGCAGCACGATAGGTGTGTAGATCATACTACAGTAGGTCAGAACTACATGTACATGATTGTATGTAATACTATGATTTAGCATTAATCTGTGACCACACTGTACCAGAGATGCATCGAGCTATGTAGAAAATTCGCATTTTCTGTAAAAAAGTCATCTTTTAGTTGTCAAATATGTCCCAATTCAGTGATTGTAACTGCAATGGCATACTACATGTAGTATTATCTGTTATTTCATTTTATTGAAATAAACCTGTTATTCATTCATTCTTTCGTAGCCCCATTCCGTGCTTCCTTGCTGGCGATGTGCGTAGCAACGAGCAGCTGGGGCTCCTCTCGATGCACACGTTCTGGATGCGTGAGCACAACCGCGTCCAACAACACAAAAAGTTCTCTTTGGACCAGTCACTCTGGTCTTCCTCAGTAGAATGACCCAGTGTTGACGTCACACTTCAAAGAAGCCACGTGACAAGCCTCACTGGGTCAGTCTACTGAGGAAGACCATAGTGACTGGTCGAAAGCTCTAGGGGAGAGAAACTTTTTGTGTTGGACCAAAAGGTTTAACTTTAAACATGTAACTACCAACACAGATGAACTTTCATGATAACGGCATAAACCTGTTATTCATTCTTTCCTAGCCCCATCCCGTGCTTCCTGGCGGGCGATGTGCGCAGCAATGAGCAGCTGGGTCTCCTCTCCATGCACACGCTGTGGATGCGCGAGCACAACCGCGTCGCGAGGGAGCTTCGTCGGCTGAACCCGCACTGGGACGGCGACACAATCTACCACGAGGGGCGGAAGATCGTCGGCGCGGAGATGCAGCACATCACGTTCGCCCACTGGATGCCGAAGTTCGTCGGGCAGAAGGGCATGGAGCTCATCGGGGAGTACCGAGGCTAGTACATGTAGTAGTAATAATGATTGTTTTTTTTCTCCTTAGGCCACACCAATTTGATTTGTTGGTTCTCAGATTCGCCCGCTTCATTTTTTATGAGTTGCAAAAAAAACAACATTTCAGCCTCTGAATCAACTCCAAAATGCTTATATTTTGGCCCAAACAGTTGAAGGAAGTCCCTTCTCTTCACAGTTGTTACAGTTTTTCCATCTAACAGTGTAGTAGTTGATCAAAAGTTCAAAATTCATTGAATTACAAACCAGCCTGGTTCCACTGACATGATTTTTTTTAAATCAAAACATTGTCGGTAAACACAATACATAAAAAAAATTCTCTCCCCTCTAATACTTGTGTTTTCACAACATATCTGGTGACTCAGGCTACGACCCGAACACGAACCCCAGCATCATCAACGCTTTCGCCACCGCCGCCTACCGAATCGGCCACACCCTGATCAATCCTATGATCTTCAGACTCAACGGCAGCTTCCAGGAGATTCCGGAGGGACATCTCCCCCTCCACCAGGCATTCTTCTCTCCCCAGCGGGTCGTGGAGGAGGGAGGAATCGACCCGGTCCTCCGGGGACTGTTCGCGACGCCGCTGAAGCAGCGGAACTCGCGCGAGTTCGTGAACACGGAGCTGACGGAGCGACTGTTTGAGATGGCGCACCACATTGCGTTGGACCTGGCCGCGCTGAACATCCAGCGGGGACGGGACCACGCGCTGCCCGGTTACAACGACTGGCGGAAGCTGTGCAACATGACAGCCGTTAACGACTGGGACAGCTTGAGGCATCAAATTTCAGACCCACAGCTGAGGGACAGGCTGCGACAATTGTATGGTGGGTTTTAGTTTTTATATTTCAACATTATCTTTATTTTGCACAGAGCAACATGAAAAAAGGACACATTTAAACACTAGAACAAATGAAGAGTTAAAAATACCTTGGTCAGCTCAGAAATCTATGGGGCCTAAGGTTAAAAGAGAAAAAGGTACCGTGCAGCAGTAATCAGTATTTCACTTATGCAGCCTGAGGTACCAAATCTCTGTGACTATTTGAGTAAGAATCAACAGAGCAGACCATACATGTAAAGTTATGTGAAGGTAAACATTAAGCATTTGCTTTTCAAATGTTACCTTTCTAGTGTTTAAATGTATTTCATTTTCCGCTGTCATCGTGAACAGGTCACCCGGGAAACCTGGACCTGTTTGTTGCGGGAGCAGTGGAGGATCTCGTACCGGGCTCGCTGCTGGGTCCAACGTTTCTCTGCATCATCACACAGCAGTTCAGGAACATCAGGGATGGAGACAGGTACAGATGAATCACATTCTGAAGCAAGTTTGAGCTGATTTTCACCACAAAAATTTGACTCTCCCAAATTTCTAATTTTCAGCTCCAGTTTTTGATAGATAATGAATAAATTCACAACAATATTTACCACTACTTTGCAGAGGTGTGTGATCTTAAATTTTTAGTTCATTATTTCTTGTATGGCCCCAGCTTTTTGTCAATGAGGCCTAATCAGCCCAACAGTGAGAGGTTGAATGTGTAACACAGGCTATGATGTTAGAGGTGTATGGCCACAAGTTCTCGAGAATGAGGCCCAATCAGCCACTGATGACAACAAGGGATTGTGTGACACAGGCTAATGCATCACCTTTCAGGGGTCTCCCCATAAATCCTCAGGGGAGAGGTGCTCCCTAATTGGTTGATGAAAAATCAGCAAATTTTCATGAAAATACTAAGAGAAAACCCTAAATTTGAACATTTTGGGAGAGATTCTATGATTTTGGGAAGAGGGGGAGCACCCTTGCTCCATTGCTTGGGGTGAGCATTGCCTTTACAACACTCAGATAAACATGCACTCCTCTCCTTTCCCACCAGGTTCTGGTACGAGAACCCCGGTGTGTTCAAGCCCTCCCAGCTGTCCCAGCTACGTCAGACCAGTCTAGCTCGAGTCCTGTGCGACAACGGCGACAGCATAGACAGGGTACAGCACGATGTGTTTCTGAATGCAGACTTTCCCACTGGTTACGTCTACTGTGATAACGTACCCAGGATGGACCTCACAGCCTGGACAGAGTGCTGCGAAGGTACAGTTTCGTTTGTTTGTTTGTTTGTTTGTTTGTTAGTTTGTTTGTGTGTCCATTGTTATACGAGCATAGACAGAGTGCAGCAGGACGTGTTTCTGAATGCAGACTTCCCCACCGGGATATGTCTACTGCGACAACGTTCCAAGGATGGACCTCACCGCATGGACAGAGTGCTGTGAAGGTACAGTTTTGTGATAGGTGTACAAAATGTAGGTGTTTGTGTGTCTGTTTCTGAATGCAGACTTCCCAACGGGCTATGTCTACTGCAATAACGTACCAAGGATGGACCTCATCGCATGGACATGGCGAAGGTACGTGGTTGTTTGTTTCTTTGTGTGTGCATATATTGTTATACGAGCATAGACAGAGTGCAGCACGACGTGTTTCTGAATGCGGACTTTCCAACGGGATATGTCTACTGCGACAACTGTTAATACTTCCTAAACACAGACTTCCCCACTGGCCACATGTACATGTATGTCTACTGCGACAGTGTTCCAGGAATGGACCTTACCACCTGGAGTGCTGCAAAGGTACAGTTTTATTTGTCACTTTTTCAACAGGCAGTACGTGACTGTGTTAATGTACCTTTTTTTGTTTGCATGGTGTCAAATTGCCCAGTGGTTAGGCTAGCAGACTAGACTCAAGATCGAGATGTACCTTAAGTTTTTAATCACTGGGAAACTATGCTTTGCCTTACCACATTTTTAATTTCCTAACATTCTGATGATTTCTTTCTTTCTCTTGTTTTTTTTCAGACTGCGCCAACTCTGCAGAATTCGGCACTGTGTCTGGAACATTCCGTAAGCGACGCTCCGCCCGGTATTCCGAGCGCCCGGATTCCGTGAACTTCCTGGAGACCGCGAAGCAGAGAAGAAAAACGGCGAAGATGGGAAAACAGGAGGAATTTGTAGCCATGAAACACAGACATAACGGCGGCAGTAAACACAGGCTCTCCAAGCCTAGACATGACAGGGTTGACACAGTGGCGGAGTATCATGCTTTGGGACAGAACGTTACTCTAACTCATGAATCGGACCGTGTGTCGCGTCTGGAGTACGGCATGATGATGATGCAGGACATAGCAGGGGACCTGCAGAGAGCGGTCTCGCAGCTCACAAGAAAGGTGGGTGCTTCAAGATATTCCAGGATGATTCTTCAGACAAATGTCTAAATGTCTGATGATGATTTGATCTTAGATTTTTGTATTTGCATGTTCTTGCCCACCTAATTTCAGTAATTGATTATGTGTAATATTTTTTTACAATTTTAAGTGTCAGGAAAGTGATAAAACCTTTGTTGTAAATTGTATTATGTGTAAAAAAACTTAAATCTTAAAATTAGTTGTAGAATTACAGCTTAAAACTTTGAAGACAGGCAGTAAAGTTTGTAATTGCCAGTATTTTCTGACATTGTACTTTCTGTTGTGCAAGATTTTTCTGTACACCTAACTCCTTTGTCTATGTGTACACTTTTTGCTGGTATGACATGTTTTGTACATGCATATTTAACTGTATCTGTATCTGTATAGCCGGTATAACTGCGTAACACACCAACTGTTTGTACATGTAGGTGCGAGAGTTTGAGGTTCAGCTGGAGCACCTGCAGACGTGTAAAGACGAGGAAGGGAACAGATATACATTGTACTAACATAACTCCTAACTCCTACATAATGTATATGGCAGTCTGTTCTTGTACATGGTGTCATTTGTCTGTCTGTATGTCTTCTTGCTTGTATGACGTGTCTTGTGCATGTAACCGTTTCCAGGTGCGAGAGTTTGAGGTCCAGCTGGAGCACCTGCAGACATGTAAAGACGAGGAAGGGAACAGGTACCAGGACGGGGACACCTGGGACCCAGACGACTGCACAGCATGCAGATGTCAGGTGAGCTCAGGAGGGGTCAATTTGGTACAAGGAACAACTTTTTAGAAAGTCACTGATATTGGAAATTACAGTTTTGTTAAAAATGATGTCCACCAACACAGATGAACTTGTACGACTTTATTGAAGAAAATTAGTGGTGTTCCTGAGATTTCTTTTTTGGTTTGAGTTTTTGGTTATACATGTATTGTAAAATCAGCCTCCTGACTGCTTTTCATTGAGGGAAGATTTCAAGCTTGAGACAAAATACATGTATAACAAGATATAGGTTAACATCTGTGTCCATAATATCATCAGGGTCCATAATTTTGCCACCTTGAGAAACAGTGTGCTTAAAGATATTTTTACTGCAACATACTTTTGGTATGCACTCCTTCGCACATCAAAATAATGTTCATACCTAGGGTCTGTTGCAGTAAAAATATCTTTAAGCACACTGTTTCTCAAGGTGGCAATATTATGGACCCTGGTGATATTATGGACACAGATGTTACATGATTGAAGTCCCCACCGATCTATTGACATACACTCAGTTGTAATAAATCCATAGACATTTACCGGTAACCTTACCTATACATTGTATCACAACGAAAGGAATGTTGGCATGTAGATCATGTCCGTTTGTTTGGGTCATTTTGGTTATTATTACAATAAGTCAAGGTTGCAGTCCTTAATATATTGTTGTATTTTTCTACAGGAAGGAAAGGCCACGTGTGTAAGACAAAAGTGTCCAGAGAAGAGCTGTGCGAAACCACTACTGATACCAGGGGAGTGTTGTCCTGTATGTGTGTAGCCAAAATAAGCGCAGCAGTCACTTTAAGGTCTAGGAAATAGTTCTCAAACTTCCAAAGTTCTGTTTTATTCATTTGTTGTCCCCCAGGAGTTAAGATTTAATAGCTTTTTTTACAGGAAAGCTTTTTTTTTACAGTAGAGTTCCCTTCCCAACATGACTTGTACAATACTTCAGAATTTCTGTTTCACTTTGTTTCCCCATATTCATTTGTTGTTTTCCTCGAGTTACATGTAAGATTAGCACAAGCATCTTTTTTTTTTCCAGGTCTTTTTTTTCCAGTTTCCTTCCCTGCATCAAGTATTGTACAACTTTGTATTAAGATTAATGTACATGTATTTGCCATGGCTATGTCATGTCATCCTTTTTATCCATGTTGAGTTTATACATTTACATTAGAATATGTTTTTTTCCTTTTTTTTTTTCAAATTATACCTTTAAAAAGTACAAAGCAGTATGTTGTCATCAGGAATTTGACTACTGATTGATATATATGGCTTTTGGGATTGCTTAAATTCAGCTTGGTGCCAGAAAGGGTAATTTAGGTGATGTTTGGTACTTAAAAAGAGACATGTACATGTAACATCTGTGTCCATAATATCACCAGGGTCCAAAATATCGCCACCTTGAGAAACAGTGTGCTTAAAGATATTTTACTGCAACATA